>NC_133664.1:186537099-186837099 GCF_037893015.1 Macrotis lagotis | reverse complement strand
CACACACACGCACACACGCACACACGCACACACGCACACACGCACACACACACTACATACTATACCAAACCACATCACACACTCCTATCTCCATCTTTCTTTTGTATATCATTTCATCATCCAATGTAACCCCACCAAAAAAAAATCATTCATCTATATCCAGAATGCAATCAGGTTCTGTCCCTAGCATCCATAATGTTTGAAGACAATCCAATCATCACATTTCAAAGATGGTTGTTTTATGAGGAAAGACTGTACTGAAGATTAACCCATTGAGTGACAGGTTAGGATATACCAGGTTATTGTATATGATCCCAAAGCACAGACTTGTGCTTGCCTGACACTATTGATATGTTTTGGTTCCCTCCCTGATACTGGAGGAATTGAAATCATTTTAGAGTAAGAGTCCTGTATCCTAAAAATCAGAACCTGGGGATATTTGATTCTGGTATAGGCAAGTTAAAAGGATGCCCAAACAGTAGGCCCCTCAATATGAAAAAAACATAATTGTGTAATTCCCTAGTCATTTGGTTGGTTCATTCTTCTAAGGATAGTAGTAGTAGTAGTAGTAGTAGTAGTAGTAGTAGTAGTAGTAGTAGTAGTAGTAGTAGTAGTAGTTGTTGTTGTTGTTTCTTCACGATTATTCTTCTATCATTATTTTGCCTGACTCAATATATACTTTAAGTAAGATGTCTTAATTTTCTCTGTTGTTTGCTGCTGTTGTGCTGCCCTTTTCTGTTACATTTTTATTCCTATTGTTTGGGGTGTTTGAGAAGCAAATAATACCTTTAGTACTGGTTTTCTTTCCAAAAAGTCTTTTAAAGTCCTCTTTATTATTGAACATTCATCTTTTTTCATGTACGATTAAGCTCATATTGCAGGGTAGTCTACATCCTGAGCTACATTTCTCTTTAGACACATTATTTAATTTCATCTTAAGTTTTCTAGTGGGTGCAGAACAGTCTATTGATATTTGAATGACCTTTCTTTTGCATGTGAAGGCTTTTCTTCTACTCAGTTGTAGAACTTATTTCGAATTGAATTGTAAAATTTAACCACTATGTGTATTAAAGTTTGTAACCTTGAGTTTTCCCCCCATATTCAATCTGTAAATTCTTTCAATTGGAATTTTATTTTTTATATTTGGAAGTTCTTGGAATTTTTCTTCTATTATTACCTTGATTATGATATTAAGGATTTTTTGTCCTGACATGTTCTTTTGGGAGATCAAGGACCCTTACATTCTATCTACACATTATATTTTCAAGATCAGCATGTTTTGCTTTCATTGTGAGCATATTCTCTTTTGCTATACATCTCTTCTGTGTGTGTGTGTATGCATTTCCAATCTATTACCTTTTCTTTGGTTTCTGTGATGATGTTTACCATTGTAGATATTATTTTTTTTGCAAGGCAATGGGGTTAAGTGGCTTGCCCAAGGCCACACAGCTAGGTAATTATTAAGTGTCTGAGGTCAAATTTGAACTCAGGTACTCATGACTCTAGGGCTGGTGCGTTATCCATTGCACCACCTAGATGCCCCTCTAGATTTCAATTTTTTCCTATTCTGCCCATAATTTTTTCTGTATAGGCCATAAATTCTGCTCTTATAAGTCTTATTTCTCTTTTGAACAACTGAGGAACAGAATGTTGTGGTTTCATGTTTCCCTCAAATTCTACAGGGTCCTATGCCTACTCAAATGTTGATCATTTTTCCTTATTTTGCAATATTAATACATAGAAGACTAAATTAATTTTCTAGATCTTGAGGAAATATTTATTTTTGTTAATGTTCCTCTATTGATTTACCTGTTTATATTCAATATCTTTGAATTTTCTTCTTTCCAAAATCTTTGGTAATTTCAGTCTTTATTGTTGTTGAACTTTTTTTCTCTGTCACTTTCTGATATCCTGTGATTTCCTTGGGGGCATGGGATTCCAAACAATCTCAGACTCCTCCCACAATGAAAACTTCACTGTTGACCAGTTCAAGTGTCTGCCCCAATTGACTTTTGTATTATCAGAACATGCCCCAGCTAGATTCTGAACTTCTTCCCTCAGGTGAGGTGGAGTGCTTATAGCATCTCCCCTCAACACAAACAAACACACACAATACATACAAACACACCCTACACACACACACACACACACACACGCATACATACATACTCAAACACGCTCTAACTACAACACATACACATATACACATACATAACATGCAAATATCTTCTACACAAATACATACAAATACAAATACCCCCTACATACACAAACACACCCTATACACACACTCACACACACACACACACACACACACACACACACATACACACACAAATATGCTCTGTCTTTTGCTGATGTCCTGTTCTGCTCCTTCTGTTCTTTATGTCTTTGTCCTGACACTAGCTATTCCAAGCTTTTCAGCACTAGTTCTAGAAGGCTCTACTGTTGCTAGAGTATTGTATGCACTAGCACTAGCAAATTATAACTCTGCCACAGTGGTGATATGGGGCTTTGATCCCTGGAAGGCTTTGGCTGTACTTGTCTGTCATAGCTAGCACAAATTTCCACAACTGGGGTCTCCATGGACCTAGAAAGGAAGATTTAAGGTCAAAATGTGGAGGATGGCTTTTGTTGCAAGTCTTTGCAATGTTCTTGTGTCTGCTAATGCAACCTTGCTGCTGGTAGCTGGGAGGTTGGAAAGACATATTGTGTGATCTCAAGATCAGATAGCATCAATTTATGTCATGCTTTGGTTTTTTTTTCCTTCTTTTGGATTCTTTTGGATTCCTTCTGGTTGAAGCCAACCAAAGTTGCTTTATCATTGGTGCCAGTTTTTGTTTGGAGAGATTTGAGAAGACAAAGGATCAGCTATATTGCATTTAGGTTTTTTTAGAACTTGCCATCATGACTTCATTTCCCAGGAAAATCATTGAGAAATCTCATTCTGATGCAATGTTGAATCTGCTTGGTCCACACATTTCAGCAGTCCTCTGACTGAGCCTTATAACTGAAGGACAGGGTCATGGGCTTCAGGGCCTCTAATTAAAGAAAGACTAAGTATAGGTTTCCTCCCCATTTTCTACCAGCTACAATGTTGTCTCCTTCACGCCCCCATATACAGTATTTTTGTCCCTTTCCCCCTCCCTGGCTATTTAGCATCTTGTTGCATATTATCTTACCTCCATTAGATTATAAGCTCCTTAAGAATGAAAACTATCCTTTTCAAATTTGCATTTTTACCTCCCTCCCCAACTCAGCACAGAGTCTGGCACATAACAGAGGCTGAATAAATGCTTATTGACTGACTTCTTATTGATTGGCAGTTTTCTTTCCTTGACTCTACCATCTCTGCCCACTTTCTTGCTAGGGCTTTAGAAAGCTAGAGTACAGAGCTAGAAAAACTTATCCAAGTCTTAAAAATTACCTGAACCTAGACTTCTCATAGCATCCTTGCCTAGCCCTTTGCTTTTCTCCTGAGCAAAGAAAAATTCAAGGAAAAAATCTATTCTGCAGGTATCAAAAAGTGATAAGAAAACTTTCAAAATCAATATTCTTAGAAAGGGTCACCTTAAATATGAAAAAAAGTCTTAATGACCTTAAAAACCCATTCTAGCACAAAATCAGAGAGCTTTGAAATCAACAATTCATCTATTTTTTACTTTGCCTTGACTTTACCCTTTTTTTCACCCAGCATTCTCTTTTGGCAGGAAATCCAAGTCTGAGAATTCTAAGTCTATGCATAAATATACTTTTTTCCCCAGTTACTATGGCAATGAAGAGAGAATCTGTCATGGCCAAAAAGGATCACAAAGGGATCACTTATTTTTATTCCTAGTGTTTACCCTATAGTAACAGAAAAAAGCAAAACAACAACAAAACTACAACTAGTCAGAAATACATTTGATTTTTTGAGAATTATCTTCCATAGATAGACTATTACCTTTTCTTGCCCTGTTATATCCTTTCCCATTGTACAGAAAGCTTCATCAGTCATTTAAACTAAAAGCATCAATAAGATTCAGTGGGCTTTGCATATTTAAACATACCATAACATTATTTTTCATAGAATGTGAGAAGTAGAAAATACCTTACAGATATCATCTACAACCCCCTTATTTTATAAAGGAAGAAACTGAAGCCTAGAGTGGTAAAAGTGAATTCCTCAACATTAGGAGAGTAGAGACTAGAAACTGGTCTCCTCTTTCATTGTTAACTGATGTGAGTAAAAAAAGTATATTCACAAAGTCATCATTTTGGTAGCATGGTTTCCCTGGATCATGGTAATGGAGGAAATGGGTTACAGTTTTTTTAATCTCTGCTTTAGACAATCACTACATAACAATGCAGAGTTGTAGTCCTATTCTTCACTTTCTTCATCTATATTTAACAATGACTTTTGGAATGTTCATTTAGTAAGCAGATGCCTTTTGCTTTATTCTTTCGATGGGGCCAGAAGAGTTAAACTTGGTATCAAGCTCAACAGATGAGTATTCAGCCACATTTACAGTCAATGCTTCAATGAACTACATGCAGCAGCAGCAACACATTTATTGGTGAACAACCTACAGTCTGTCAAATTCCATAACAGTTTCTAAGGCAATGATATGATCTCAGTCTTTTCTTTATGTGTTGCCCAAGACTTTGGAAATTGCATAATAAAAAGAGGAAAACCCTTTGAACCTAGTAGAAGGAAATTTAATTACCAGAAATAAGTTATTTTTCCAACTGTGTCTTCTACATTCTTTACACAGTCTCTTGGGTAAGCTAGAATGGGTAGCCCACAGCCTCCCAGATATTCAACGCTAACTCAGTTTTCCCTTTAGATAGTTTAGAGATTTGTATTATAGAGTCACTTGAAACTAGATGGCAAGCACTGCCTTATCTCCAAGGAAGAAGATAGGAGTTAAAGATTGTCATAGAGTATGTTCACAAATGTTTTCAAATATTTGATGGGTTTTTGTGTGACACAGAGATTAGAATTAATCTCATAAAATTTAGTCTGCTCAGATGTAGAGGGGACATAAGGTCAAAGGGTGGAAGCTGCAAGGAAGCGAACTTGGGGCTCAATGTAAGAAGAAGGAAGGAAATAAGTATTTATATGTACCTTTATAAAATAGATTTACAAATATTATCTCATTTGATTCTCACAACTGCCTTGAGAGGTAGATACAATTTTACAGTTGAGGGAACTCAGTGACTTGCTAAAGGTTACACAGTTAATAAGTGTTCTATAATGGATCTGAAATGTTCTGGTTTTAAGGGTCTTACTGACAGAACTCTACTCACTGAGCCACCAACTACTTCAAGAGAGCTTCTAAGAATTAGAGCTGAAGAAACCTGGGAGATATTGTCTTACATAATGGTTACCTTTCGCTAAATGTCTTCAAATAGAGGTTAGAAAAGCTGTTAGAGGGGAATCTTGCAGAGAAGGAATCATTCTTCAGGTAGGGTTGAACTCAATCAAATTTTGAAGTCCCCTCTTTCTCTATGATATGATCTTTTTCCTGAACCTGGACTCTTTTTTGAACAGCAAACTATGAAGGAAAATTTCAGTTGTATGCCATTAGATCTTTCACACCTGGCAGAATACTATAATAGAGAGAATACTACATTTAGAGTCACAGAATTTTGGTCAAAATCCTGGTTGTGCCAGGGGCAGCTAGGTGGCACAGTCGATAGAGCACTGACCCTGGAGTCAGGACTACCTGAGTTCAAATCTGGCCTCAGACATTTAATAATTACCTAGCCATGTGGCCTTGGTCAAGCCACTTAACACCATTTGCCTTGCAAAAACCTAAAAAAAAAATCTGGCTGTGCTACTCACAACATTTGTTATGAAATCATTTCATCACCCCTCCCCCAGTCATCCAAACCCAGGTCTCAGTTTTATCATCCATAAAATGACATCATTGAATTAGGTTGTGTTTCAAGTTTCTTCAACCTCTAAATCCATAATCCTTGACTTCCTTTCAGCATGCTACTTTCCTCCCACAGCTCTTCCCATTTACAGAGATGATAGATAGATTGAGAAATAGATAGATTGAAAGATAGAGATGTGGTATATATTATGTATATATTTATGTACAATACAGATACCTATATATATATTCATATTTATAAACACACATATGTGTGTAAATGTGCATATACTTACATGCATATATAAAATTTCTGTTCTTCCCTTCAATATTTTTGTGTCCTTGCATGTATATATATTTTATATATACATATAAATATATTTATTGAGGTATATATGCACCCTCAACAAATCACAAAGTATTTTAGAACATTCTGAAGAAAGGAAAATGAATTTCTCACCTTCCATTCACTACTGTCTACTAAAACCAGCTCAAATGAGTTGATTGTTAAATTTTCACTGTAAACTTTTACACCTTGGACATCAGAACATGCTACAAATCAGGGCTTGATTTATCATTTGACTTATTGTTTAGACTTCAGAAAGTGATGGACATGAAGGCCAAAGTATTATTAATGCACATTAAACTTAAGAGTGTGTTATGTGTACCCTTTTTACCCCAGAGAGCCCGTTACTAAACATTTTCCAGCAGGCCTACCTCAAAAATATATGAGAAATATATGAGAAACAGTAGCATACAATTAAGGGATTTTTAAAATATGGACTTATGATTTTAAGGGGTAGAGAACTTCCAGTGAGGAAGCTTCCTCTATCAATGCAGATCTTAAATAATTCTATTACAACATAGATTGCTTAGAGAGCTCCCAAAGTTATTGAGGGGTGTTTTTCCAGAACACAGCCAGGATATGGTAGAATTTGGATTTGAATTTAAATATTACTGACATAGAATTCCTGACCATACTGATTTTTATGTATATTTATGGCTATATTTCAAAAACATCATGACATAGAGAATAGAAAAGATAGCCTTGGATTCATCAAGATAAGTGTCAATTCATCTTCTGATATTTTAGCAAGCATATGACCAAAGAAAAGTTATTCAACTATGAAATCTCCAATGCATATTTAAAAATAAATTAAAGAAAAATTTCTAATCTTCATTAGTACTTGAATGTTCCATACTAAGAATTTGCCACACTAATGAAACATGTCAGGACTTTTTAAAAAAACAACTATATGTACAGAAACATCAAGTAAATTAAATATTTCAGACATACCTTATAGCCACTCTGGTAGTTATAATATGATTTTACCAACCTATAAAATATTAAGTTTTCTGAATATCTAATATATCCTATAGGAAACTAATAGAACATTAGTCATTGAATTTGAAATAATTGATAGACAATATATGAAATTATTTATATATATATATATATATATATAATTATGCATTTGTCCTTTAGGACTATGAACTATTTTGCAACAATGATTATTGTGCACAAAAGAAATCTATCATGTGAATAGGTACAATGTTAGATTTGTTAGAAATTATTTGGTGCAACTATTTTCACAAATAAGGAAACCAAAGCCCAAAGAAATTAATTGATTTGTCTGAGGTCACACATCTGATGTTAGAGTAATTGGCCTACTCAAGAAAAGTACAGAGTATTGATAAGAAACTAAGGTCTTTTTATTCTTTCAAATAGTAATTGGTATCATTGCCAATTGGATATTGAGATATTCAGTAAAAAAAAAAGGTATTAGGGTTTTTTCTTTATAATGAAATTACAGAAAATAAGAGTTGATACCCTTTTTTCTTTATGAGTGAAATTTTAATTGTGTTCTTTTTAGCATCAGTTTAAAGAAGTTTCTTATTATAATGACAAATGGGACTTGGGAAAAGGGCTGATTTGAACCCTACATAGGATCTAAAGGCTACCAGGTTATAAGATTGGGAATAATACAAAGGACCATTGACTTAGAGTTTGCAAGCCTAGATGTTTCAGGACCTTTATCCATTTGTACTAAAAAGCCTAAATGGCTTCAGTGAATTCATACATGATATCCCAGTGTTCCTGGGTCATAAACTCTTCCACATTAAAATTCAGTTTCTAGAACTAAGGACAGCCTTTACAGATATCAACTTTATATCATATTTCTCCCCTCCATGTACTTTCCATTTTGATATAAAGAAGGAATGCATTCAAGACATGTGGACAAGTTTCTGCAAAGGTATAGAGATGGGAGATAACATATCAGATTTTGGGGGGGGGTTGTTTTGTGTTTTGTTTTTTTAATGGGTGAGCTGTATGAGGTGGTAGACAATTGGGAAGGATTCAGTGGATAAGGAGGAATTGAAAATAAGAATTAATTATAGCTATAGTAAGCTCACCAAGGAGATAGAAAGGGATGAGCACAAGTAAAGGAGTTGGCTTTGGCAAGGAGAAAGGCCACTCCTTCCTCAAACTGGAACAAAAGAGAACAGAATGGGATGTAGTATAAAA
The DNA here is from genome assembly GCF_037893015.1 of Macrotis lagotis. Taxonomy (NCBI): domain Eukaryota; kingdom Metazoa; phylum Chordata; class Mammalia; order Peramelemorphia; family Peramelidae; genus Macrotis; species Macrotis lagotis. Next base: position 186,828,711 of record NC_133664.1, on the reverse strand, counting down.
TAGTTTTAAGGGGTGTAGTAGGACATAAGGACTTCAGGGTGAATGGTCTTTATTTTCTCTGGGTTAAATGGGAGCTATAAAGACTTTCTAAGTTAATCAGTGACATGAGATATTGATGTTGATAGAAGGTAGGATGCAGTTGCAAAGACAGAACAAATGCCTGTGGATTTTAATTAGGTTCAAAAGAACTCAGTTCCTATGGTGTAACTCTCTGCAAAAAGCCTTTACCAGTCTTCCATAATCTTACTGCCTTTCTTCTGAGATTATCTTCAATTTACCCTGTATATTGCTGTTTGTATGTTGTTTCAGCCATTAGTTTGTCAGTTCCTTGATATCAGGGACTGCCTTTTGCTTTTCATTCTGTTCCCAATACTTAGCATAATCACTAGCTCAGAGTAAAGCACTTAAATTATTTTTGATTTAACATTGGCTAAGACTTTGGCTGCTGACTAAATTCTCTCCTTATGCTAGTCACTTTTCCCTGGTCTGATATTTCTGGGTGGGCACTAAGTTAAAAGAACTTCTTAAGGGCAAGAAGTAGGATTTCAGCTAAAAAGGATGCCATGCAGAGTAGCCAGTTCTAGAGTAGGTTCAAAAAGTGCAACCTCCAGTAGTCTGAGATGATGACTGTAATATGTGGGTACCCAAACTTTGGATAAACTTGAGAAAATACTTTAAAGATCTTCCTTGTTTAATGATTATTTTAATGCTGATTTTATAATACCTTTATAATGCTTTTATAATTCTGCATTAGGATTGGCAGAGCATTATAGTTTTAAGAGATCTTGGTGATTATATATATATATTATATATATTATATATAATATATATATATATATATATATATATATATATAATAGAACATAAATTCCTTAGGAACAAAAATGTATCTTGATAAACCTAGAACAGTGTATTGCACAAATACTTAATAAATTACTATGGAAATGGAAAATGAGGTTTGAAGACAAAGACATAGCTGGCATTGTGTCAATTGGATTCTATCTCAAAATACTAGCCTGAGGTGTATGTGAGGGCAAGGGAAGTTGTGCTCCATCCATGAGAGAACTCCCATGCTCCCTTCCCCAAGCAACCACAGAGTTATTGGGGGGCCAAACCAGGACTGGAATCTGATCTCTTGACTCTGAGTCAAGGTTATTCTACGTGCCATACTGATTTAGAAAATAAGAAATTAAGAATCTCAAGTTAAAAAAGAAAGCTTATTGAGGAAATTGCTATAGAAACATATCTTTATAATTCAAATATTTGAAGAAATATCTGTTTCAGCAATGTATGTAACAGAATTGATATTATGTATGATTTTTACAATGATCTCAGTCTTTGATGGGAAACAAAGAACAATTATATTTTTTATAATATTATTTCAGAATTTCCTTAGAAATTATCAAATTAAGTTATGTTTATAAGAACATTTTTCTTTCTTTTGTGAGGGTTTCAAATAACAGTCATACAACTTAATAAAGTATGTGCTAATGAAAAATCTTTTGTCTAATTTATGTGCATTACTTTACTACAGATCTATGGAATTTAGGTTACATTTGTATAATTCCATAAGGGGGTTTGGTTGCTTAAACGCCACCTGTTCTTTATAAATGCTGTGACTGACATCCAGTTTTTCTCCATATGGTGATGACATTTTTGATTACTATTTGTCTTCTTACATTTTAAGAGTGATCTGTGTTAAAATAATTTAAAGTCTGTTCCCCAATAGCTTCATATAATAATACTGTTTATGAGTTTTGTCTTTCTTTAGAGCCTAGATTATTTCAAAAAGAACAAACTAGCTACAGAATTCAGTTTTATTGGCCTAAATGAGTAATTTTTCAGCTGTGAGTTAAAATCAAGAGTAGAATCAATATGGGTAACTCTGTAATTGAAAACCAGTGGGTGATAATTCTGCACAGAAAACAAGATAATAAGAATAAAGATGCACCGTTGGCAGGAAAAAGAAAAGATTAAAGATGTGATCTCAATTAAATATCAACTATTATTAACGTTGTATCAAAACTCATGTTTCTTAATTTCATATGAACTTTTCCTCTTTTGGAATATGATAACTATATAAAAAATAGCTTAATCAAATTGTGGCAGCATCAATTATATTCATCCTCTTCTGGTAATTTAGAATTTGTATCATTGTTAGAAAGCAAATATTTTGTTATACAAAGGATAATTTTTTTCTTTCCTATTATATATTGGTAGGCTTCTTAGTATGAATAAACTACAAATGTAAAACTATAGACTGAACTATTGGTCTTCTAGGAAGACTGCAGAGAAGGCAAATTCAAATAACAATGTTTTTATCATCTGCAGTGATGGCATTTCATTTATTTTTTTCTCTTATTATTTTTCCAATTATATGCAAAGGTAGTTTTGAACATTCATCCATTTGCAAGTTTCTGAGTTCTGCAATTTTTACCACCCTCCCTCCTCCCTATGGCAACAATCTGGTAAAAGCTGTACATATACAATCATGTTTAATATCATTCCATGTTAGTCATGTTGTGAAATAAGAATTAAAACTAAGGGGGAAAACTCATGAGAAAGAAAGAAAAAAAAACATAAAAGAAGTTTTAAAAGGTGAACATACTAAACTCTGCTAAGCATTCAGACTCCAAAGTTTTTTCCTCTGGAAGTGGGAGACTTGATTGTCCTTAATTACTGAATTGTTCATAATCTTGCTATTAATATGTACAATCTTTTCTTGGTTCTGCTCACTTCCTTCATAAACAGTTCATGTAAGTCTTTCCAGTCTTTTCTAAAGTCTGGCCACTTATGACTTCTTACAGAACAATAGTACTCAGAACATTCATATACAATAACTTGTTCAGTCATTCCCTAAAAAATTGGAAGAATTTCCAATTCTTTGTCACTATAAAAAGATCTGTAATAAATATTTTTGTACAAGTGGATCTTTTTTCCATTTGTTAAGATTTCTTTGGAACATAGACCTAGTTGTGGTATTACTGGATCAAAGGGTATGCACACTTTTATTGACCTTTGGGCACAGTTCCAAATCATTTTCCAGAATGGTTGGATCAGTTCACAACTCCTCCAGCAGTAGTGTATTAGCATCCCAATTTTCCCATATCCTCTCCAAAACTGATCATTTTCCTTTTGTGTTACCTTAGCCAACTTGTTAGGTGTGAGGTGGTACCTCAGAGTTGTTTTAATTTGCATTCTCTAATGAATTTTCATACGACTATAGATAGTTTTATATTTCCTCATCTGAAAATTGTTCATATCTTTGACTATCAAATGGAAAATGACTTGTGATCTAATAAATTTGATTCAGTTCTCTATATATTTTAGAAATGAGTTTTTTTTTCAGAAAAACTAGCTTTGAAAATTGTTTTCCAGTTTTCTTAATTCCTTCTCATTTTAGTTGCTTTAGTTTTGTTTGTGCAAGAGTTTTTAATGTTACATAGTGAAAATAACTTTGCAATTTTTAATATTCTCTATCTCTTGTTTGGTCATAAACTTCTCCCCTCTCCATAGATCTGACAGATAGATGAACAATTTCTGCTTCTCTTGATTGGTCTATGGCATTACCCTATATGTCTAAATCCTGTACCAATTTCAACCTCATTTTGATAGAGGCGTGAAAAGTGGGTCTGTGTCTAAGTTTGCCATAATATTTTCCAGATTTTGTCAAATAGTGAGCTCTTATCCCAGAAGCTAGTGTCTTTGGACTTATCAAACAGATTATTATAGTCATTTACTATTTCCTTTTTACTTAATCCTACTGATCCACTTCTCTATTTCTAGCTAGCACTGGACAGGTTTGATGACTACCATTTGATAATATAGCTTTGGATCTCATATGGCTAGGCCACCTTCCTTTGTATTTTTTTTCATTAATTCCCTTGATATTTTACCTTTTGTTGTTCAGATGAATTTTGTTTCTATTGTTTTCTAAATCTATGAAATAGTTTTTGGTATTTTGATTTGTAGAATTGTCATTTTTATTATATTATATTTATTATATTAGCTTGGCCTAACCATGAGCAATTGACGTTTTTCCAATTGTTCAAATCTTCATGTGAAAAATATTTTATAATTGTATAGTTTCTGGGTTTGTCTTGGGAAATAGATTTCCCAATTATTTTGTGTTGTCTATAGTTACTTTAAATAGAATTTCTATTTCTTTCTCTTGATCTTGGATTTATTTGACTATATATAGAAATGCTGGTGATTTATGTGGATTTATTTTATATCCTGCTATAATTTTGCTAACATTGTTAATTGTTTCAAGTAGTCTCTTAGTTGTTTTTCTTTTTTTTTCTTTTTCTTTTTTTTTTTTAGATTTTTCAAGGCAATGGGTTAAGTGGCTTGCCCAAGACCACACGACTAGGTAATTATTAAGTGTCTGAGGTCAGATTTGAACCCAGGTATTCCTGACTCCAAGGCCCGTGCTCTACTCACTGCGCCACCTAGCCACCCCTTAGTTGTTTTTCTTAAATACTCTTAAGCTTACTTTCAGATCATCTGCAAAGAGTGAAAGTTTTATTTCTTCATTGCCTTTTCAAATTTCTTCAATTTCTTTAGAAAAGAATTGTTAAAGTTAATATTCCTTATATAATATTGAATAACAGAGGTGATAATGGGCATCCTTATTTTACTCCTGATCTTACTGGAATTGTTCCTAGTTCATTCCCATTCCATTTAATGCTTGCTGATGGTTTTAGATACTGGAAATTATTTTATGGTGAACTCCATTTATTCCTATGCTTTCCAGTGTTTTTAATAGGAATTGGTGCTCTATTTTGTCAAAGGCTTTTTCAGAAACTATTGAGTTAATCGTATCATTTCTATTGATTTTGTTATTGATATGGTCAATATTGAATCAGCTCTGTTATAACTCCTACCTGATCATGGTAACTTGTAATCTCTTTGTTAAAATATAATGTATAATTTTGCATCAATGTCCATTAGGGATATTGATCTTTGTCTGCTTTGGCTCTTCCTCATTTAGGTATTAGTATCATATTGGTGTCATAAAAGGAATTTGGCAGAACTCCTTCTTCACCTATTTTTTAAAAACTTTATTTAGAACTGGAATTAATTGTTCCTTAAATCTTTAGTAGAATTCACTTATAAATCCATTTGGCCCTGATTTTTTTTTTCCTTAGGGAGTTTATTGGTGGTTTCTTCAATTTCTTTTTTTCTAAAATGAAGTTAGTTATTTAAGTATTTTATTTCCTCTTCTGTTAAACCGAAGTTTACATTTTTGCATATATTCATCCATTTCACTTATTCTTCTTGTAGGAAGATTACAAAGAAGGCAAATTCAAATAACATTATTTTTATCACCTGCAGTCATGGCATTAAAAAAAACTACTGATGTCAAAGTTGTGCTAATTTCTGTAAAATAAATATCTTCATGATAATTAATTATGAATTTACTGGTTATCCCTACCTATTTGAAAAAGAAATATTTTAATTAATATTAATAGTCCTCATTTCTTGGAAAGTTATATACTTTCCTGGATTCTTTCAATATAGATAGATGGATGCCTCACTTTACTTGGAATTTTCTTCATCCATCATAGATCTTTTTTTGGCAACAGATTTTATCTTTATTGGTATTTTATTGGTAATCTAATTATAAATAAATAGAATTAATAAAATTCATTGTAATATAATTCTTTGTTTTAGTCCAATAATTGTTAATAGCTATCCAGGAAGATAAAATTAGCAAGCACTTAACCTGATCCCATTTTTCTGAATTTCTAATCGATGAATTAATAATAATAATAATAAAACAACTAGTATTTATGCAGGATTTTAAAGTTAATAATACATTTTGAAAATATTTTATCATTTTATCCCCAAATTAATACTAGGTAATATCCTCACTCCAATGTTAAGAAAATTGAGGCAGTGGGGAAGTGACTTATCCAGTGTCACATAGCTGAATTTTAACTCATCTTTCTAAAGATATCAGCTGCCTGAAACAAATGGCCACCAAAAACAGTTCCTTTAAGATAAAATAGACACCTACATGGTAAAGTGGATAGAATACAAGACCTGGAGTCAGAAAGACCTGAGTTCAAATTCATCCTTAAATGATGTGATACTGCAAAGCTTTGTGATAGCTTTGTGATACTGGCAAATTCATTTTACCTCTACTTCTCTCAGTTTCCAAAACTACAAAACAGGAATAATATCACCTATCTCCCGGGGCGGGGGGGGTTAAGAGAAAAAAATAATATTACTTTGTGAGAAAAAAATAATATATTTTACAAAATTTAAAGCACTATATATATATATATGCATATTATATTATATTTTAGTCAATGGTCACCTAGCTTCTCTAGTACTCAATTTCATCATTTGTAAAATGTGAAGTTTTAATTAGATGACCAACTCTAAACCCTTTCAACTCCAAAGTTCCCTAACCCAAATAATGGATACTTAGATTTTGTGCAGTATGGATAAGGTATAGCATTTCAAGTTTTTAAAAGATAATTTTAAAAATTAGATGTGGCAATATGTAATTAGGGGGAAAATAAAATGTTATATTAAAATTTTTTAAATCCACATGGGACCAAATGAGTTTGACTGTATGGTACATATAATTTGGTTATGGGAAGGTTAGGAAGAGGACATCAGAACTGGATTATTTGGAAACATCCAACTTTTAAACTAGTTCAGTTTAATTCAACCTTAGTATAGTAACTGACCATAGCTACAAATAATTATAAAAATAAGCTTAAAATTTAAAATAATTGTTTATTTTTGCTTTAAGAGAGATTAGTTATCAAAAATTCCCTGTCCTTTTTGATTTGATGTATTCCAATTCTGAAGATCATTCCAAAGAATCAGCTTTTCTTTTTTAAAATAATAGGTAATATTAAATATAATGACTATTGCTCATACCCTTTTCATATTATAGTCTATTCATATCCTTTGACCATTGATCAATCAGTGAATGACTTGGTTTTTTATAAATTTGCCTCTGTCTCCTATATATTTGAGAAATGAGACCTTTATCATAGAAATTTGCCTTTAATTATTTTTTCTAGTTTTTTGTTTTCCTTCTAATTTTGGCTGCACTGATTTTGTTTGTGCAAAAGATTTTTAATGTGGTAATCAAAATTATTCATTCTCCTTATGACAGGTAAGTTTTTCCATGTTCCCCTGATATACTTATGATATCAATCTTTGTGTGTATACTATTTATCAATTTTGACCTTATTTTGGTATCTACATTGTAATATTTTGATCTATAAATAGTTTCTGTGAATCTGTTTTCCAGTGTTCCCAGAAATGTTTTTTTCACATGGTAAGTTTTTTACCCAAAAGCTAGGATTTTGGGGGTTTTCAAACTGTAGATCAGGGATATCCAATGTTACTTTTTAAAGTTTTTATTGAAACAACGGACAATATATTTTGATTTATCATTTTACTGAGAATTCTGCTGCAGCTCAGCTTCATTTACTAAATGATCTATTAAACCCACAGGTGGTTCACATGCAGCCTATGGGCCACATTTTGGACAGCTCTTAGGTTATTGTAAGCATTTATCACTGTGTATTGTAGACTTTATACATTATACTGATTTATCAATTTATTTGACAGTACAAGATAGTTTTGAAGATTAAAACTTCATAATATAGTTTGTAATCCCATACTATTAGCTCTTTAAAAATATCCTTTTGTAGTTTAATTGATACGACACTTAATAAGCAGAGGAATTTAGGTAGAATTGTCATTTTTATTTGAATGTATTGTCTTTCCCTTAAGTAATTAATATTTTTCCAATTTTTTAGCTCTGTCTTCTCATAAATTGTAAGAAGAATGTTTTGAAACTATGCTTATATAGTTTCCAAGTTTCTCTTGACACACAAATTCCCTAGAATTTTATACTGTCTGCATATATTTTTTAGGCTTTTATTAAAGATTTTATTTATTTTGAGTTTTACAGTTTGTCCCCCAATCTTATTTCCTCTCCCAACCACCCCCCAGAAAGCAATTTGTTAGTCTTTACATTGTTTCCAGGTTGTGCATTGATCCAAATTGAGTATGAGAGAGAAATCATATCCTTAAGGAAGAAACAAAAAGAATAAGAGATAACAAGATCAGACAATAAGATATCAGTTTTCTTTTTTCAAAATTAAAGGGAATAGTCCTTGAACTTTGTTCAAACTCCATGGTTCTTTATCTGGATACAGATGGTATTCTCCATTGCAGACAGCCCTAAATTGTCCCTGATTGTTGTACTGATGGAATGAGCAAGTCCATAAAGGTTGATCATCACCCCCATGTTGCTGTTAGGGTATACAATGTTTTTCTGGATCTGCTCATCTTGCTCAGCATCAGTTCATGCAAATCCCTCCAGGCTTCACTGAATTCCCATCCCTCCTGGTTTCTAATAGAATAATCGTGTTCCATGACATACATATAACACAGTTTGCTTAATAAAATTTTTCTTGTCATCTCTTTCTGTTGGATTTTGTTGATAGTCTATAATAATGCTGATGATTTATATGGATTTATTTTATATTTTAAACTTTGCTTTCATTGGTACATGATTCAACAACTTTTTTAGTTGATCCTTCATTATTTTCTAAGTACACAATTATATCATATCACCTACAAAGAGTGACAGGTTTGTTTTCTCATTGACTTTTTATTCTTTTAATTTCTTTTTCTTGTTTTCATACTATAGTTGGTGTTTCTAATATAGTATTAAATAATAGTGGTGATAATGGGCTTCTTTCATCCCTGATCTTACGGGGAATGCTTTAAGTTTATCCCCATTATAGATAATAATTGCTCTTTGTCTAAGATTGAAAGTGAAAAATACTCATTGACATAATAATTATTTAAAAAGTAAAACCTTGAAGTGGTTTATGGAAGGAAAAAAGCAATAAAAAGATAAACCATTGGTCAATTTGATTCCAAAAAATAAAGAAAAAAAAGTTACCAGTATCAAAAATGTAAAGGATGATCATACAACCGATGAAGTTGAAATTAATGTAATTATTAGGAGCTATTTTTTAAGATTATAATTTGTCTTAACAATGGCTTAATATTTACAAAAATGTAAATTTCCCAGACTAAAAGAAGAAACAGAATACTTAAATAACATTATTTTAGAAAAAAGAAATTGAACAATTCATAAATAAGTTCTCAAAGAAAAAGATCCCTAGAATTAGATGGATTCACAAGTGAACTTTACCAAACATTTAAGGAAAAAGTAAACTATTTGGGAAAAAATTGGTTAAACTAAAGGATTTCTACCACATTCCTTTATGACACAAATATCATTTTGATACCTAAATCATTTAGAACAAAAACAAAGAAAACTATAGACTAATTTTCTTACTGGTTATTGATGCAAAAAAATTAAAATATTAGGAATAGATTCAAGCAATACATTGCAAAGAACATACTTGGACCAGGTGGGATTTTTACCAGGAATAAAGGACTGACTCATTATGAGGAAAACTATCAGCATATTAGACCATATCAATAATAAAAAGAATATGATATAGATACAGAAACTTTTTTTGAAAAAAATAGAATACTCATTCCTATTAGAAACACTAGAAAACATAGTAATCAATGGAACTAGTTTCAATTAATTTTTAATCTATGCTTCCATTGCTCTTTATTAAATATAATTTTGTTACATTATGATATGAAAAGATGGTATTTAGTATTTAATATTCCTGTTTTTGATATTAGTATTTAGTATTTAGTATTCCTGTTTTTGTTAAGTTTTGTAGGGAGGCAGGATATATCATAATACATGGTCAATTTTTGTAAAGGTACCAGGTACAGCGAAGAAAAAGGTATATACTCTTTTCTGTGCCCATTCAATTTTCCCCCAGAGGTTTATCATATCTAACTTTTCTTAGATTCTATTAAACTTCCTTAATTTCTTTCTTACTTTTTGGTTAGATTAGATCTGAGAAGGGAAAATCAAGGTCCCCCCACTAATATAGTTTTAATGTCTATTTCTTCCTGCAATTAATTTAAATTTTCCTTTAAGAATTGCATGCTATGCCATTTGATCTCTATATGCTTAGCATTTAGATTGCTTCATTGTCTGAAGCCTTTTATCAAAATGTAGTTTTTCTGCTTATCTCTTAAGTGTGTTTTGTTTTTGATTGTTCCACCTGCCTTTTTTCCTTCAGATAAAGATAATAATTTCTGCCCCAATCTCCTTGTAATTCAGTATATATTTCTCTATTTCAATTTTGTTTCTTATGCACAATATATTGTTGGAGCCTGCTTTCTAATTCATTATCCACTTACATTTTATGAGTGAGTTCATTCCATTGATGTTCATAGTTTTGATTGCTAATTGTGTATTTCTCTTCATCCTTTTTTCGTCTGCTAATCTTTCTCTCTCTTTTAAAACTGAAGTTCCTCTAAAGTATGTTTTCCTTCTGAAAGCATTGCCTTTCTTTATCCGAGCATCCTTTTATCATTCCCCCTCCCTTTTCTTATGTCCTTTCCCTCCTACTTCCCATTGGGGTAAGATATATTCTTATAAGCAATTAAATGTGTGTATGTGTTTGTATTATGTATTGCCTCTGTGAATTAATTTAGAAGAGAGTAAGGGGGCGGCTAGGTGGTGTAGTGGATAAAGCACCTGCCCTGGAGTCAGGAGTACCTGGGTTCAAATCCGGTCTCAGACACTTAATAATTACCTAGCTGTGTGGCCTTGGGCAAGCCACTTAACCCCATTTTCCTTGCAAAAAAAAATAAGAGAGTAAGGTTCAAGCATTGTCTGCCCCTGCATATTTCTCTTCACAGTAAGAGTTCTTCCTTTCACATCTCTTTTATGTGAGATAATTTCCCCTTTGTTGCTTTCTCCTTCTCCTAGGGCATTCTTTCTCATCCAACCAGTTTTTAACATAATCTCAATCTAATCAATTTACTTTTATTCCCTCTGCTTATGTAGAATGCTTCAAATTACTCTAATTTTGTTAAAGTTCTTAGAAGTTACATATAACAGATTCCCATATAATACTGTGAACACTTTAAGATTATTGAGTCCTGGGGTGGCTAGGTGGTACAGTGGATAGAGCACCTGCCCTGGAGTCAGGAGTACCTGAGTTCAAATCTGACCTAGATACTTAATAATTACCTAGCTGTGTGGCCTTGGGCAAGCCACTTAACCCCATTGCCTTGGGAAAAAAAAACCTAAAAAAAAGATAATTGAGTCCCCTATGATTTTTGCTTTCATAATTACCTTCTTATCATTTCCTGAGTCTTATAATTGAAAGTCATATTTTCTATTCAACTCTGATCTATTCCATAGGAATATATGAAAATCCTTTATTTCATGAAAAATTCACTTTTTATATCCCTGAAGGTTTCTCTGGATAGGTTATTTTTTCTTATATTCCTAGGTCTTTTGCCTTCCTGAAATACTGTAATACAAGTAATACACTCTTTTAATTTTTAAGTTTCTAAATCTTGTGTGATTCCAATTGTGGCTCCACAATATTTGAATGATTTCTTTCTGATCATTTGAAATATTTTCTCTTTAAACTGGGAACTGTGGATTTGGCTATAATATGACTAGAAGCTTTCATTTTGGGATCTCTTTCATTGGTAGATTGGTAGATTATTTTCTTCTCTTTTTATATATAGGCAAATTATTTTGATTTCTATTTTACCATCTTATTCTAGGACAATATCATGTTTTTCTTGATAATATCTTGAAATATACTCTCTAGACTCTTTTAATGCCTTTCAGGCAGTTTAATAATTCTTAAATTATCTCACTCAATCTATTTTCTACATCAGTTTTTGTACTGATAATATATTTCACATTTTTTTCTATTTTTATTCTTTAGATATTGTTGTATTGTTTTTAATGTCTCATGAAATCACTAAATTTCACTTACTTGATTATAATTTTTAAGTGATTATTTTCTTCAGTGAACTTTTGTATCTCTTTTTTCCATTTAGCCAATTCTAGTTTTTTAAGGTGTTATTCTCTTCAGTATTTTTTGGGACTTGTTTACCAAACTATTAATAGCCTTTCCATAGTTTTCTCTGCTCACTTTCATTTTTTAACCTAATTTCCCCTCTATTACTGTTGTATGATATTAGAAATAATTTTTAGCTCCTACATCAGGAATTTTTGTTGGTCTTGTGTCCAATCCATATTTTTTCTTTGAAGCTTTGCTTGTAACTATTTTGACTTTATTATCTTATTCTGAGTTTGTGTTTTGCTCTTCATTGTCTCTACAGTAGCTTCATTTTGTATTTTTACCCATTTTTCTAGCTTTTTTCTTGACTTTAAATTTATATTAAAGTTGGAATCTGTTCCTGGAATGAGGGACAGGTGTAGATTATTGTCCTGGACTTCAACACTTTTTTGAATCACTATTATTAAAGTTAATAATGGAATTTTGGAAGTTTTCAATGTTTCCAAGCTGATATGCTATGGGTTAGGCTATAGTCACTGCCTTCCTTGTCTGTACTTTGATCCTTACCTATGGATGGCCCTTGATCTCTTGGGATTGTGAAACCATTTCTCAGAATTCCTGCTCCCTCTTGCCTGAAGGTGCTCCTCTCCACCCTTGAATTCTGACAGAATAGATTATACAGTTACTGAATAATTTCAAGTTCTGTGTCCATTGCTAAGACAAAGGTCCATTGTAATCTCCTTTTGACCATTTACTAGGTCTCCTTACCTCTTCTGGATTGAGAATTTCCAAAGCTACTGTTGTTTCTATTGCCACAGTCAATCACTGGTGCTGCGACCATGTGTCCAACCTTCACTCCTATGTCACAGACCTCTCCATTTAATTCCTAAGATGTCTCAGGCTGGAAGAATGACTCATCTTAAAAAAAAATTTTTTCAACTACTGGAGCAGAGTCAAAATGGCAACATGAAACCTCTACATAGTAAATTAAAGTTACAGATACTACCCCCCCCCAAAAAAAAAGACAAAATTAAAATGCTTTCAAATGTAGACATTGTGGAGGATCTTCTATGAAAGTCTGTCTCTTTGGGGGGAAAAAGGAGAAATAAAGCCTAGCTAGATGGGTATGGAAGGGGGGGGACTTTTAACCACAATGCAATCCAGGTCCCAACAGTTTGAAAATAACATAGGTACTAGCAGCTATATAGCAAGGGAGGTCCCAATCCCAAACAAAGTCTAAACCATGGATATGGGGGTGGGGGTGGGGGTAAAACACAGGACTAGATTGGGAACAATCCACTGCATTGGCAGAACCTGGACCTAAAGGAGGAAACAAAAGCAATACTTAGGTTGCAAAGGATCAGACCCCAGCCCCAGCATAAAAAGTTTCTTTTTTCCATTTTTCTTTTTTTCTCTCTTCTGTGGTTTTTGAATTCTTTTTAAAGCTCCTCTTTGAGTTTCTGGATTTGAATCTAATTCATAGACTTTTATTGAGACTTCCCATGCTGGTAATTTTTCACTACTTCTTCTGGGAAAAAAGGAATGAGATCCATGGAGGAAAATTATGAAAAATTGATTAAAAAATCAATTCTTTTAAAAGTAAAAATAAACAGCTGAAAAAGAATGTAACTCTTCAAAAAATTAAAATTAACCAGCTGGAAAAGAAATGCAATTCATCTAAAACTCAAATTGACCAACTGGAGAGGGAGTGTAATTCAGCAAAAACAAAATTAACCAGCTAGAAAAGGAAACACAAAAGCTAATTGAAGAAAATAAAACCCTAAAACTTAGAATTGGACAAATAGAAACCAATGTATCAATGAGACAACAAGATTCCATCAAACAAAGTAAAAAGGCTGAAAAATTTGAAGAAAATGTAAAGTACCTTTTAGAAAAAACAAACAACCTGGAAAATAGATCCAGGAGAGCTAATTTATGAATTGTGGGGCTACCAGAAACCCAAAATTAAAAAAAAAGAATCTACAGTGCATAGAGCACCGGCCCTGGAGTCAGGAGTGCCTGAATTCAAATCCGTCCTCAGACACATAATAATTACCTAGCTGTGTGGCCTTGGGCAAGCCACTAAACCCCATTGCCTTGCAAAAAAACTAAAAAAAAGAATATGAAAAATGCCTTTCAGGAAATTATCAAGGGAACCTGTCCAAATCTGTTGATCAAAAAGACAAAATAGTCATTAAAAGAATACAGAGAACTCTTCCAGAAAGATACCCCAGGATAAAAACTCCAAGGACTATCATATTCAAATTACAGAATTCTTAAATAAAGGAGAAAATACTGCAAGTGGCAAAAAAGAAGCAATTTAATAAAAAGGAAACACAATCAGACTTAGACAGGACTTATCAACTTCAAAACTGATGGATCAGAGGACCTGGAATACCATATTTTGGAGGACAAAGAACCTTGGATTACAGCCAAGAATCTACTACCCTGCAAAATTCAGCAAAATTCAGAGAATTCAGTCTCCAATACAAGACTCAAGAGATACATAAAAAGGTAAACAGAAAGCAGGGGTGGGGGACTCATGTTAGTCAAGAACATTAAATTGTATTCAAGCCTGCAAGGGAAGATATAACACTTGTAACTCTTGAGAATTGTATTTCTCTTAGGATAGTTAAAAGGTTGAATATAGTTGAAGAGATTAGATTTAGAGGACATAATCCACCCATAGGTATGGTTGGTTCATATCTTTCCATTGAAGAGGACCAAGATGACATTACTATGTTTGAGACAAATAGCACAGGTGAAAAGCTGGGGTGTTTATTCTGAACCTATGTGCCTCAGTTCCCTTTGACCTACTTTAATTCTATCTTGCTCATGGAGTTTTAACACTTTCTCTGATGAGGGCATCCTATGCTGGGTGGTCCTGACCCAGTGTCTCCCATACCTTATAATTAATGGTAAAGTTTTTAAGAGAGACCTTCGGTGTCCCAGAACTTGGAGTACTTAGAGACACTATAGATAATTAAATCAGAAGAAACATTACTTTGCTAGATACTTAGAGGTTTATAGTTCCATAGGGGCAGAGGGTGAGGGTTGGACATAAAGAGATTAGGAAATGATCTTAATCCAAATTTTAGTTAATAAGGATTTAAATATGATGGCTGTGGAGTTAAAGGGGGGCAGTGAGAAGAAAGTATGCTTGGGAGGGGTTGTACAAATGGTTTATGAAATGATTTGGCTTTTTATAATGCCTTGATTCATAATGACTGTGTGTCCAATGGAGGGTACTTGAAAAGGGGGTAAGGTAATAAAGTGATTATAATTTGATGTGATTCATGACTCTTGATAAATGTATTCCTAATGAGATAGAAGAGGGGAGGGTACTTAGTGACTATAAGACACTTTTGGTTTGGGAAATAGAGGTAAATCCTAGCATTTTCAAATGCATTCATAGAAGACTGTTAACATGCGCAAGGGTTCGTTTTCTTTTCACTTATTTACTTTCTGAGAAGATATTCAGTGAATTAAGGGTGAAGAAGATAGGTTCCTGAGAAAACAGGGTTTGGTCCATATTCTCATACTTATTGCTGATGTCACCAGTTAATCTTTCCAAAGCTTAGTTTCTTCATCTGTCAAATGTGATTGAGACCTTTCCATTCCATTGACCTCAAAGCATCAAGATAAAGGTGCAAGAAGGTAATATATAACATATATATATATATATATATATATATGTATATATGTATGTATGTATGTATGTATGTATAAAGACCTTTGGAAATCTTAATATAAAGGTCTATAAAACCATCAGAGGAAATGCCTCATAAGTCATTGGGTTAATAAATGCAACACTTAGTAAAATCACATAATTTCAGATTGAGAGAAATGTATATTATACCATTTTATTAGTGACTAGGTATTATTTTCTTGATCCATCCTTTCTTTTACATTGTTCTTTATTCTCAAAGAGTATCAATGGCATCAGGAAAAGGATGTCTTGGATGGCAAAGGAATTGGATTCAAGTGAGATAGGGCTATGCAAACTGAGCAGTCTCACTCTCTGTTCAAGAGCCATCTGGGTCCAATCTCAGGGCATAGATCCTGATGAATGGAAATTTCTGCAGATGCAGTGAGATACCTTGGACTGTTTAAACTAAGGTTTATTTTCCCAGGTCTCCCTTTCTGTAAGGCAACACCCATTCAGTGATTTCAGGTTAAGAAAAACACCGTGACAAAAGATGGCCTACTTTGCTTACTCAAAAGAATAGGAGGGGAAGACCTTCAGGATTCTTGTCAGAACACAAACAATACCCATTTACACTCATTTTAAGCCATCAAAAAACCCAAAGACTAAGCAAGGAAATCTTGGACTAGGGACTGTTAATAGTCAATCACTGAGGACCATTAGGATCCAAAAGATTTTTATCAAAGTCTATTTTTTTCAGACTTTTTAGTTTAAAGCAGTCATAAATGAAAATTATTTCCCAGTTGAAGAAAAAGGATAGGTTAAATAGGGCAAAAAAGAAAATCTAGCCCCCAAAGTCCAAGATATCTTATAAGGTTTAAATGATCAAAACAGATATTCCTTTGGAAATAGCACCCTCATATAAAAGTCATTCCTATTGTGAGCAAAGGAAGAAGAGGAATATGGAGGAATATGGATAGGGAAAGAGAAAGGAATGAATCTGTCTAAAGACTTCTATTTCCCAAGTATCTATGTACATATCACATTTGAAAATCCACTGAGCTATGAACAGAAAGGACAATGATCAATGTTGGAAGGGTTGTAAGAAATTTGGGATGCTAATACATTGTGGTTGGAGCTGTGAACTCATCCAACCTTTCTGGAGAGCAATTTGGAATTAGGCCCAAAGGGCAATAAAAATGTTCATACCCTTTGAGATCATGAAAAAGGGTAAAAACATCACTTATACAAAAATATTCATAGCTCTGTTTGTGGTGGCAAAGAATTGGAAAATGAGTGAATGTCCATCAATTAGCGAATGGCTGAACAAATTGTGGTATATGTATGTGATAGAACACTATTGTTCTCTTATAAACCAGGAGGGATTGGAATTCAGAGAAGTCTAGAGGGATTTGCATGAACTGATGCTGAGGGAGATGAGAGCAGAACCAGGAGAACATTGTACAACATAGCAGCAACATGGGATTGATGATCAATCTTAATGGACTTGCTCATTCCATCAGTGCAACACTCAGGGACAGTTTTGGGTATCTGTGATGGAGAATACCATATGTATCCAGAGAAAGAATTGTGGAGTTTAAACAAAGACCAAAGACTATTACCCTTAATTTAAAAAAAAAAAACTTTATCTTAATATATACTTTTGCTGTCTTTTACATTTTATTTTTTCCTTAAGGATATGATTTCTCTCTCAATACATTTAATTTAGATCAATGTAGATTTAGAAACAATGTAAAGACTATCAGACTGCCAAGATTAGAGGAAACATTGGAAACATTGTAAAATTCAAAAATAAATAAATAAACAATGAATTTAAAAAATCTATTGAACTAAATCTATGGCTTCATAGCATCACCCCTTATAGACACAGAAGAACTCTGAGCTTGGAAAAAACCCTGTCCATTACAACCTGGAGCCACTAGACTTGTGAACTTCAGGATTCCAGGCCCAGGGAATTCACACTTTTGGGGGAGACATAGAGGGGGCAGGGTTGCTTCCCATATAAGCAAAGAATCCTCCTGCTCAGAAGCACTGCCTTGGGTAGAACTCAAGTCTCTTCATCTCAGTTGCTGCAGAAAAGAAGCAATTGGAGAGAAGAATGGCTGCTGCTAGGGAGAACCTGCAGGAAATACAGAGAGAGAGATTACCGGTAGCATTTGTGGGAACTATTTCCCTCAGCCAGTCACCATTGGGTGTGGTCACAGATATTGCCAAGAATATCTCTCCCTAAGTTGGAGAGTGGAAATAACAGCTTTCTTTTGTCCTGAATGTGGGCAAGTGGGCCAGGTCAGAGAATTCCCTGAAGATAATGAGCACCTAGACCAGCTGACTGATCTGGGCAAAGAGCTCAGCTGCCAGTTTTTGCAGAGAACTGAATGTTAGAACCAGTGTCACAAGGAAGTGCTCAAGTTCTTTTGTGAAGATGACCAAACTCTGCTCTGTGTGAGATATTGCCAAAACCTGGACTATGGGACTCTCATACTATCTACAGAAGAGACTGCTCACAATTGCAGGGAGAAGTTCCAGCATATTAAGAATGACCTAGGGGTGGCTAGGTGGTGCAATGGATTAAGCACCAGCCCTGGAGTCAGGAGTACCTGGTTTCAAATCTGGTCTCAGACACTTAATAATTACCTAGCTGTGTGGTCTTGGGCAAGCCACTTAAACTAAACACAAAAACTAAAAAAAAAAAAAAAAAAAAAAAACAAAACTGGGGAAACATTTTGAAGAAACTGAGAAAGCTCCTGCTCAGGAGGAGATCCCTGTTGGGGACTGGGAATCCAAGATCACAGGAGAATGTAGTAATATGTACAACTTTCTGCCAGAGGATGAGGAATCACAGTCTTGAAAGGATGGAGCAAGAGCCCAGAGGGCAAACCACGACAGACACCCACTGTAGGGTGGCCCTACAAGAAGTCAAGGAGTTGGGAATGAGAAGTCAATCAGTGCATTTGCCTCACATCTGCAGCCCTAGGGGCAGAATGACTTGTGGGCCTCAGGCACCAAGGGAAGGGGGACATCAGATACCTTCCTCAGTTCCTGAGGTGGAAGCAAGAGGAGGAGGAGGAGGCAGCCTTTCTCCTGCAGTACCCACAATTAGAGGAACAGGAGGAAGAAGGAGAGCAGATAGGGGGCCTAGAAAAGCAGCTGCAGACTTCAGACACCCCCCCCCAGGACAGGGTTCACTTTCCCTTTCTCCCAGAGAGTTGCCAGCCCCTGAAGGAGAAAAGCCCCAAAAGAAATATCAGGAGAAGTTCCTGAAGTATGACAAGTATATGGGGAAAGTGATCACTAAAATATCCCACTACCAAAGGATCCCCACTGATCTACAAGGACTTGCCCTGGCTTATGAATCATCCTTTCCAGTGTCAGGCCCCCTCTTTTTCCTTGTATCCCTGACATAAAGCCCTGACACAATGTCCTGTGCAAGAATAATGACATTGTTGCTTTGGGAATAAAATGATCCAGAAACTGTTTGGGGCTGGAGAGAAAGAAAAAAACAAACAAACAAACAAAAAAAAACCCATCAATAACTCCTCCCCCCCTACACAATTAAAAAAGTATTGTCTTTTCTTGTGGAGGTTGATGAGAGGTGTTAATGAATCTGCTATCATTAGAATCTTTGTCAAAGGGAAGGGTGGGCGTTAAAGTATGGGGCCAATAGGATGAATTGAGATTTTCCTCAGACAAGATTCTCAGTTACAGAAAAATTATATTGCTAAATCCTCAATCTGTGATTGGAAAGACTGAAGACGTTTTCTGAGGATCTGAAGAGTGTGAAGGTTACAGAGGGCTGGCAGGGGGTAGCCTATATCCTGTGGGCTCTGCTAGCCATCATGTCTTTGCTGAGCAGACCTTCAGCTCAGATAGCAACTGGTACTAAGAAGTGGCTGTGACTCAGCTCCCTTAGTGGACAATTGGAATCCATACCACACATTTAATGAAAAGAGGAGGACCCCTGTACCGTGTATTCCTGCTGGGCTAGGTCAAGAAGGAAGAGGATGACTATTTCTAAAGTTCTCCCAGATCCCTGGGATCCAGTGAAAAAACCTATGCCCAGGGTTGGTGTATGCCTGAAATATAATCTGGGGACTATTATCAATTTCACTGTGCTCCAGTTGTCTCCTTTATAAGTCTTTTATTTGTTCTAATTGATGTTCTTCATCAAGTCCATCACCCCCCATCTTTTTTTTCCTGGACCCCTCTTCTAAGAACAAATCCTGGCCCCATGTCACCCTGCCCAGTCAACTCTCACCTTTGTACTTGCTACTACTTAGCTCCCTGAGCATTTCTGCAGGGAGGAATTCTCAACCCACCATCAGTTTCCCTGCTCATGCCCCTCCAATGGCCAGTCTGCCCCTTCAACAGCATGAACATCATCTACTACATGATTAACCCAAAAGACATGGTAACTAACTTGACAGTTGCCTTCCAACTTTCAAGCTGAGTTGATCCCCTTCCCCTTGTACTTTCAGGAAACCCTACTTTGTACCAAATTTAATATTAAATGTAATCAATATTATTTTTTCCTGCTTATGCATATTTCTTGAATTTTTCATTTCTTTCAGTCCTGCTCAAATATCCATGACACCATTTGGCCTTTTCTTAGCAAAAATATGATGAACAGTTTGCCATTGTCTTGGATGAGGAAACTGAGGCAAACAAGGTTTAATATCTTTTCCATGGTCACAACTACTACTAAGACTAGATGTAAAGACAGGAAAATAAGGCTTCTTGACTCTGGGCTGGGTAGATGATTCATTTGCTCCAGCTAGCTACCTGTTAATGTGAATCAGAAAGAAAATACATTTATTTCATATGCATAATAAAATTGGCTAGCAAATAAACCATTGTCCTTTGTTAAACTTTTCCTCTTGAGTTTATTCATAACCAAAACTGGAAATCTCAGATATGTTCATGGGCTGCATATATATAAACAAATAAACAAACATACATCCATATATTTGTATGTATGTATGTATGTATGTATATATTGCATAGCTAACATATATGGATATAGGGAAGACCATTTGAGGAGAATTAACTCTTGATTGCTTGTCTCTTCAAGATATAGTAAGAGTCTGGGTAGCCTGTGAAGACAGCACCAGCTGATTTATAGCTCACTATTGTGTTCTATCCTATTTCTTCATCTAGCCCATGGCACCCATCATTTTTCCTGGTCCCCCATTTCCAGAAAGAGAGCCCGGTGCCATGACTCTCTATCCAGTTGACACTGGACTCTCATCTTTGTGTTTACTACTACTCAGGTTCCTCAGCCTTTTTCCAGGGAGGAATTCTCAACCCACCACCCAGATCTCTACCTGTATCCCTTCAATTGCCAACCTGCCCCTGCAATCCTATGAATATCACAAAGAAAGTTTTTCATTGCTATTAAATTGGATTGAGCTTCTACTCTCACTTTTTACTTTTTTCTCTGATGAGTCTTGTTAAAGGAGAATTTTGATTTTCATATTTATCATATCACATAGGTAACGGAATTACTAAAACTAAAGTAGTTCTGTAGATCCATTTTTCCAGGGAACTTTGGCTTGGAAGTCAGAAAGAACAAAGCAGCATAAAGTCATCCCTTAACCATGACTATCCTGTACCCCTTCCCTGATCAATACTTATTTAGTAAAGTGAATCAGAAAGCTGTAGTACATATTCTATCCTGAGGTAAAATAACAAAATGTCCTTCAACTATTGCTACAAGACAGTAGCACACCTGAATTGACTTGCACTAGTGGAGTTAACTTGAGAAAATAACTCAAGCTCCCAAAGTGATAGTCTTGTTATTCACCTCCCCTTTCCCTTCCTCTATGAATCAGGTGTCCATTCTCTGCATTCTATCACAGCAGTGTAGAACAATATCCATTTGAAAATCTGTTCCTTGCAATTGAAATAATTAATTAAACCATTACTTGATGCCTGACTCTCAGACCTGCTCCGTTTTACCCAGTTTTGAGACTGGCTCAGTAAAATTCTGTTAACAGATTTGGAAAGATGATATAGTATGACTATGGCATTACACCTGCTACAATGCTTACTCCTCTTCTACCATTTGGGTTCCAGTTCAAATGCAATAGGTGAAAACTCCTAAATGGTGGGAGGAAAACCAACCCTTGTTTTCTGTGAGCAGAATCTCTGGGGCTCTGGCAGGAATTTTTTGAAACCTTGAGTTTCCTGATGAATATGCTGCTGCTGCTTTTGTTACTGTCTCTGTACCTTCTGCTACTTAATGAGGATGAGAATGAAGATGAAGATAAATCCAAGGGAATTATTAGCTACTTCCTGGGCAAAATAGTTGATAGGGTAGGAAAGTCATTATTTCCCAGTTTTCCATTGGGGAGTTATTCCTGTATGTTCTAAAATCTGTTGGGAATAGATATAACTTAGTGGAACTTATGGGACAGAGCCAAGATGGTTGCATGAACTTAGCATGCTCCCAGAGTTTTTCCTAGTACAACATTATATGAAGCCTTTACATAAACATTAAAGTTACAGATCTCTCTCACACACACACATGCACACACACACACACACACACACACACACACACACAAACAAAAGATCAAAATAAGTTCTCAGCTCTAGACATCATGGAGGATCTTCAGTGAAGGTCTGTCTCTTTGGGAGAAAAGAGGAAGTAAAGCCCAGCTCATTGGGAGGGTAGAAAAGCCAAGGGGAAGTTTCTAACCACAGCACAGACCAGATATCAGCAGCTAGGCCACAGTCCAGGTGCCAGTAGAGTAGCCCAGGTCCTGGCTCAGGTAAATTGTAGGCCAGCAAGGAAAATCCTAATCCCAGACAAAATCTGAACCCTGGGAACACTGGGACAATAGAGTTTTCTGGGCTGGGAATAAACCTCTGCATAGGCAGAGTTGGGACATAAAGGGAGAAACAAACCTGCAAAGGCAATACCTTAACAAGTGATAAACCAGGGACAAGACCCTAGCCCCACTACAAAAGGCTCAACACTATGCTTCCTTATACCCTAGGAGCAGAGCTCAACTATGCAAATGAGGGGAAAAAAACAAAGAAGAACACTAGCCATAAAAAGCTATTATTTAGATAGAGATGATAAAAAATGTCATCTCAGAAGAAAATAGTGACATATTACCTGTAAGGGAAGTCTCAAAGGAGTTAATGAATTGAACTCAAATCCAAAAAATCTTCCTCATGGAAGACCAAAAGAAATAGATTTTAAAAACCAAAGAAGAGAGGTGGAAGAAAAATGGAAAAAAATGAGAGTCATGAATTATAAAAAATTGACAAAGAAATAAATTACTTTAAAAGTCAAAATAACCAACTGGAAAAAAATTATAACTCATCAAAACTTAAAATAAACCAACTGAAAAGGGAATGCAACTCTTCATAAAGTAAAATTAAGTAACTGGAAAAAGAAAATAATTCATATAAAAGTAAAATCAACCAACTGGAAACACAAAAGCTAATTGAAGAAAATAAAACCCTAAAAATTAAAATTGGACAAATAGAAACTGATGACTCTATGAGGCAACAAGTTATCATCAAATAAAATCAGAAGGCATAAAAAATAAAAAGGAAATGTAAAGTACGTTTTAGAAAAAAACAAACAACCTGCTAAATAGATGCAGAAAAGATAATTTACAAATTATTGATCTACTGGAAAGCCTAGATTAAAAAAAAGAGCCTGGAAAATATCTTTTCAGTAAATTATCATGGAAAACTCTCCTAATATATCTAAAGGACAAAACAGTCCTTGAAAGAACACATAGGGATTTCTGAGGCATATTGAAGATGAGGTCATAAAGCTTGCTCCCAAAGCTTTTCCCTACACAACATTAAATGAGGCCTCTTCAGACATTGCAATTACAGATCCCACCAAGAAAAGAAAAAAGAAAAAAATAATATTGAAATGTTTTCAACTGTAGACTGGTACAGGATCTTCAGTGAATGTATGTCTCTTCAGGGGGAAAAAGGGGAAGTACAGTCTAACTATCAAGATCAGGAAAGCTAGCCAAAATGCAGCCCAGATGTCAGAAGCTAACCAGTAGCCCAGGTCCCAGCAGCTAAATAGCAGTCAGGCAAGTAGAGTCCCAACCCTAGACAAAATCTGAACCCTAGGAATACTGGGACAAAAGACAGTCCTAGGTTGGGAACAAACCACAGCATAGACAGAGGACATAAAGAAGAAAACAAACCTCTGCATAAGTAATGACTAGGCTGCATAGATAACATCTTGGCTAGCAATAAGCCAGGGATCAGACCCCAGCACAAAAAGTTTGGGACTATACTCCCTGTATCTGAGGAGTATAATTTCAACAATCAAAATGAGCAAAAAAAACCCCCCCTAAAACAGCACCAATCATTAATAGTTATTATGCAGAGAGATGATAAAAATGCCATCTCAGAAGAAGAAAGCAGTGACAAATTACCTACATGGGTCTTAAAAGATTTTATAAATTGGACTCAAATTCAATATCTCAAAGAAGAGCATAAAAAGATTTTAAAAACCAAAGAAGAGAAGAAGAAAATTGGGGGGAAATGCAGGAAAATGATGAGAAATTATCTCCTTTAAAAGTATAACCAACCGGAAAAAGAATGTAGCTCATCAAAAAATAAAATTGACCAACTGGAAAAGAAATACAACTCATCTAAAAGTCAAATTGGCTAACTAGAAAAGGAATACATTTTATCTAAAAGTCAAATCAAACAACTGGAAATGGAATGCAATTCAACAAAAAGGTAAAATTACAAATTGGAAAAAGAAAAAGAAAAGTTAACTGAAGAAAATAAAACCCTAAAAAAGTGAATTGGAGAAATAGAAACTAATGAATCTCCGGGTCACCATGAATCCATCAAACAAAACCAAAAGGTTAAAAGAATTAAGGAAAATATAAAGTATCTTTTAGGAAAAACAAATGGCTTGAAAAATAGATCCAGGAGAAATAATTTTCAAATTATTAATCTGCCCTAAAGTATAGATCAAAAAACAATCTGGAAATTATCTTTCAGGAAATTATTATGGAAAACTCTTTTAATATAGTAGAACAAGAAGAAAAAATAGTCCTTGAAAGAATAAACAGGAGACCTCAGAAGAAAAATTCAAAGGAATATCAAATTTCAGAACTCTCAACTAAAGGAGAAAATAACGTTGGAATATGATGTCTCAGAGGACAATTGGATCATAACCAAAAATTCATTACCCTGGAAAATCAGCATATTCTGTCAGAGTAAAAGATTAACTTTCAATGAAATAGAGGACAACCAAAATTTTCTGGTAGAAAAACCAGAACTGAATAGAAAATTTGATCTCCAAATACAAGACTCAAAATGGTAAATGGAAAGGGGTAAAAATGCTAGTCCACAATATTAAGCAGTATACATCCCTACAAGAGAAAAATAACGTGTCTAAAGAAAATTGTATTTTTCTTAGGTTAGTTTAAGGGTTGAATGTACTTGAAAGTAGTGTACTTGGAGGATATGGATGTAAACTAGACATGAATGCAATGTTGATAATGAGGGTGGTATTTTAAAGAGGGAGAGAGTACTTAGAAGCTCTATACATAATTATGTCACAAAATGACTTTAAGAGGTGTCTTATTTAAGAAGGGTTGTAGTGCAATAGGGGCAGAGGGTGGGAGCATACTTCAAAAGATTGACCATAAATAAGTTAGGAAGTTAACTTGCCTTTAATAAAGTACCAGGGTTAGGGGCACTAAAGGGATAGAGGAAAAGAGTGTATAAAATACTTTGGTTGGGGAGAGTTGGAGGTCTGTGGTTGGAATACTATAGAGACAGAGGGAGAGAGTATACTTAGAGGGTCTGGACATGAAAAGATCTTCAATTGAAAGGAGTACTTTTTGGGGGGGAGAAGGTATAAATGGTTCATGAAATAATTTGACTTTGCATGATGCTCATGGGGATTGTATGTCCATGAAGAGTCCTTTAAAAGAAAGTCTGGTATAAATCAATTATAATTTGATGTGTTCTATGACTCTTATATTTTGTTTGTTTGTTTGTTTGTTTGTTTTTTGGTAAGGCAATGAGATTAAGTGACTTGTCCAAGGTCACAAAGATAAGTAATTATTAAGTTGGAGGCTGGATTTGAATTCAGGTCCTCCTGATTCCAGGGCTGGTGTTCTATCCATGGCACCAACTAGCTGCCCCTCTATGACTCTTGAGAAGTATATTGCTAATGGGACAAAAGAAGTACTTAGTGAATATGGGGCAATGTTGCTTACCAGTCAATCAACCTTTGAGAATGGTATTTCTATCAGAACAAATAAAAAGAATATATTTTGACAAAGGCATTGTAGGGACAAAATGGGATTAAAACAATAAAGACATAAAAAGAAGTATTATACTAGGAGAAAGCTAGACATAAAAACTCTAGGTGAAAGGCACAAAGACTAATTGTAGTAGACAGAAGGAACGATGTGAATACTGAGTAATTCTAGTTTTTTTTTTTTTTGCCTGTGTAGGAATTTTTTTAATACATAGGCAGCTGGAATAGCCAGGACACATCTAGCAACCTATGGGGAGACCAGTGGTGAGTCTAGGGGGCCAAAGGCAGATAGATAGTCAATGGTATACTTAAGAGAATTCTGAGCACCAACAGGGCCCTTGGTAGAGGCTGATAGAACCTAGATGGACAGAGGTCCCTCCCCTCCCCCACCAGTCCAGAGACTTCTCTAATGCCCTAAAGTCCAAGAAGGTGGAGTTGATTGAGGGAGATATAGCTGGGAGGGATCAGCTGCTTAAGACATGGGCCAGCATTGGGGCCCATGGTCCCTGGTGGAGGGTGTCCAGTTATTTGAAGCCTCTGGCTCAGAGATGATCTCGTCACTTATTCTTCAGTGGATGAATCATTTCTGCATTGGTTGCTTCGCCGGTCAAATTGGCTGCTGTGTCCAGGGCTGGTCCACTCAGGTCATTCACCAGGCTGTCCACGGAAGCTTGATGTCTTAGGAAGATGGGGCGGATCAGGCGTTGATCCAAGATCTGGGAGCCATTACAGACCACTGGAAGCATGCACTACAGCAAGAAGACACCCTTCCCTACATAGTAGAAGGGGAACCAGAAAAGGAAGAGGTCAGAGAAAAACTCAGCCAGGCCAAATATGCTGTATGCCACCCAGTAGGTTAGCCAAGTGGTATCGTCATCTTTGTTGGGGCTTTCAATGGCCTTGATGGAGGCATATGCTGGGTAGATGAATCTGATGAGACTGCAGATCAGGGAGGCACCATAGCCAAAGATGAGATAAAGGCCCAGGAAGGCAATGAAACCTGTAGCCAGGTAATAGTTTTTGATGCCGGAGAGTTCCTCCAGCTTCCCCAGGAAGTCGGTGATAATGTTTTTCTGCTCCGGGAACCTCTGGAAGCGCTGCTTCAGGCTGGCCGTGGCTGCTGGGATCGGGAGTGGGGGGAAGGGACGGAGGACGGCCGGACCCGGGTCGGAGGGGCGAGCTTCTCCGCTGCTCTGCAGCGGTGCCGGCCGAGTCTCCCTCGCCAGGCTCCCAGTACCTCGGCCCCGAGACCCCTCCCCTCCCCTTCCCCTAATTCTAGTTTCAATAAATTGGCCCAGAGAGGCAATAACCTACGTTCCCAATTGGGTTTAAAAATCTCTCCTACCCTACAGAGAAAAAGGGAGGAAGGGGGAAGGGACTGATAAAAGGCAAGGTAAAATTAAAAGTAAAAGTAGACAACGTTAAAATTTAAACAAGATTGATAGGAGAAACGGAGCAAAGAACTGATGAGGAGAAATAAGAGAAAGGGAAGGGAAAAGTATAAATCGGGAAAGTTAGCATGGAGGGAAATACAGAATTAGTGATCTTAACTGTCAATGTGAATGAGATAAACTCATAAAATTGAATAGCAAAATGGATTAAAAAAAGAAATGTACAGTATGATGTTTACAAGACAGACAACTGAGGCAGAAAGATACACACAGGGTAAAGATAAAAGACTGGAGAAAAATATATTTTGCTTCAGTGGAAGTTAAAAAAAAATCAAGTGTAGCCATCCTGATCTCAGAAAAAGCAAAAGCAAAAATTGATCTCATTAAAAGGAATAAGGTAGGAAACTACATTTTCTTAAAAGGTACTATAGGAAATGAAGTTATATCATTATTTAACATATGTGTGTGTGTATATATATATATTATATATATATGTATATATATCTTTTTCTCTGTAGTACATGGCACCTAAACTGCAATTGATCATGTATTGGGCACAAAACCTTGCAAATTAGGTACAGAAACACAGTAATAATAAATGTATATTTTCAGATCATGTTGCAATAAAAGGCCATGGAAGGATAAACCAAAAATTAATTGGAAGCTAAATAATTTAATTTTAAAGAACAAACAAGAAATCATAAAAATAATCATTTTATTTTAAAAAATGATAACAATAAAACATCACACCAAAATTTATGGGATGTAGCCAAAGAAGATTTTAGGGGAAATATTATATCTCTAAATGCTTATATGAGTAAATTAGAGAAAGAGGAGATGAATGAATTGGTTATGCAACCTAAAAGAGCTCGAAAAAGAACAAATTAAAGATCCTCAATTAAATACTAAATTACAAATTCTGAAAATCAAGGGGGAGATTAATAAAATTGAAAGCAAGAACACATTGACCTAATAAATAAAACTAAGAGTTGGCTTCATGGAAAAAACCCAACAAAATAGATAAGCCTTTGGTTGATTAAAAATGAAAGAAAGAAGAAAACTAAATTACCAGTATCAAAAATGAAAAAGACAAACCCCCAATGAGGATGAAAATAAAGAAATAATTTGGAGCTATTTTGCTGAACAGAATGCCAATAAATTGAGTAAAATGAATGATTATTTACTAAAATACAAATTTCCCAGATTAGCAGAAGAGGAAATAAAATAAATAACTCCATTTCAGAAAAAAATTGAAGAAATCATCAATAAATTCCCCCCAAAGTCTCCAGATCAGATGGATTTATAAGTGAATTCTTCCAAACATTTAAGGAAAAAGTAGTTCCAATTCTACATAAACCATTTTTAAAAATAGGAAAAGTTCTGTCAAATTTCTTTTATGAAACAAATATGGTACTGATGCCTAAACCAGGAAGAACCAAAACAAAGAAAATTATGACCAATCTCCCTAAATAAACATTGATGCAAAAATCTTAGATAAAATTTTTTGCAAAGAGATTACGCAAGTTATTACTAGTATAATATACCATGATTAGATAGGATATCAGGTAGGCAGGGATGGTTCAATAGTAGAAAAAGACAACATAAGTAAACATATCAATAAAAAAATAACAGAAATCATATGACTATCTCAAAAGATGCTAAAAAAGTCTTTGACAAAATATAATATTCATTCCTACTGAAAACTAAAGCACATAGGAATAAATGGACTTTTCCTTAAAATAATAAGCAGTATCTATCTAAAATCATTATCAAATATTATATGTAAAGGGGACAAACTGGAAGCATTTACAGTATGTTCAGGGGTGAAACAAGGATACCATTATGACCATTACTATTCAACATAGTTTTACAAATGTTAGCTTTATCCATAAGAGAAGAAAAAGAAATTGAAGGAATCAGAATTGGCAATAAAGAAGCAAAGCTTTCACTCTTTGCAGATGCTATGATGGTATACATAGAGAACATGAGAAAATCATATTAAAAACTACTGGAAACAATGAACAAATTCAGCAAAGTAGCAGGATATAAAATAGACCCAGATAATTCATCATCATCATTTCTATATATAAACATCAAAGTAAGAGACAGAAAGAGAAATTCCATTTAAAGAAACTGCAGACAACATTAAATACTTGGGAATCTGCCTCCCAAGACAAACTCAGAAACTGTATGAGAACAATTATAAAACACTTGTCACAAATAAAGTCGTATCTAAATCATTGGGAAAAAATGTCAATTGCTCATGATTAGATTGAGATAATATAATAAAAATTACAATTCTATCCAAATTAAATTACTTATTCAGTGTCATACCAATAAAATTACCCAATAACTATTTTACTGTTAGAAAAATAGCAACAAAATTCATATGGAGCAACAAAAGATCAAGAATATCAAGGGAATTAATGGGAAAAAAATTTAAAGGAAGGTGGTCTAGCTCTACAATATCTAAAACTGTACTATAAATCAGCAATCATCAGAACTGCCTGGTACTGGTTAAGAAATAAAGTAATGAATCAGTGGATTATGATAGGCTCAAAAAGAACATTAGTAAATGACTACAGTAATCTATCATTTGACAAACCAAAAGACATTAGCTTCTGAGATTAGAACTCATTATTTGACAAAAATTATTGGAAACACTGAAAAACAGTATCATAAAAACTAGGCATAGACCTGTATCTTACATCCTATACCAGAATAAGTTCAAAATTGGTATAGGATTTAAACATAAAGTGAGATACTACAGACCAATTAATGGAGCAAGAAATAATCTTATCTGTCAGATCTTTGGAAAGGGGAGAAATTTATGACCAAGCAAGAAATAGAGAATATTATAAATTGCAAAATGGATGATTTTGACTATATTAAATTAATATATTTTTGCACTAATAAGACTAATACTTCCAAAATTAGAGGGAAAATAAAAAGTTAGGTAACAATTCCCAAAGCTAGGACTTCTGATAAAGATCTCATTTCTTTTGTTTTTAGGTTTTTACAAGGCAAGTGGGGGTAAATGGCTTGCCCAAGGCTGCACAGCTAGGTAATTATTAAGTGTCTGAGGCCAGATTTGAACTCAGGTACTCCTGACTCCAGGGCCGGTGCTCTATCCACTGCACCACCTAGCCACCCCTTAAAGATCTCATTTCTAAAATCCATAGAGAATTGCATCCAATTTATAAGGTTACAAGTCATTCCCCAATTGATAAATGGTTAAGGGATATGAAAAGACAGGTTTCAAATGAAAAAATTAAAGCTATATAAAAACATATGAAAAAAATACTCCAAGTCTTTACTGATTAGCGGAATGTAAATTAAAACAACTATGAAGTTCCATCTCACACCACAGATTGGCTAAGATGAAAACAGGGGAAAAGGATCAATGTCGGAGAGGTTATGGGACCATTGGGAATTTAATGAATTGGTGGAGTTATGAACTGATCTAACCATTCTGGAGAGCAATATGGAACCATGTCCAAAGAGTAATAAAATTGATCATACCCTTTGGTCTAGGAACACCAAACTAGGCCTCTATCCAGAAGAAATCATGTAAAGTGGGGAAAGTCCCACATTCCAGAATATTGATAGTAGTTCTTTTGAGGGAAATAGCATCAACTGAGGGAAATTTAGGGGCTACATATCAATTGAGAAATAGCTGAAAAAGTTATGGCATATGAATGTTATAGAGTATTATTGTTCTATAAGAAACCATAAATGGCTGGACTCAGAGAAGCATGGAATGAATTAAAGGAATTGATGCTGAGTGTAGAACCTAGAGAACATTGTACATATCAACAACAATAGTGTGAATTGATCAGCCTTGATAGATACAGCTCCTTTCAGAAGTTCAGAGAGCTAGGATAACCCTAGAAGGTCTGCTATGGGCAATGCTATCCGAATCCAGAAGAAGAAAACAATTAAAATCATACACACACACAAAAACCCCAACAGAATCAGAATAAACACTACATTTATTTTTTAAAAAATTTCTCTTATGTCTTTCTTTCCTATCTCATAGTTTTCTCTCTTTTCCCCTACTCCTAATACCTCATACAGAAGGACTACTCTATAAACATGCTAAACAGAAATGTGTATGTACAGTAGTCACCAAACTATTCATCACTGAGGGGAGGGGGAATAGGAAGGGAGGGTGGAAGGAAATTACGTTACTTTAAAAATATGCATATGCACGAGAATGAATGTTAAAAAAACTTACATAATATGTAAGTAATTGGAAAAATAAAATATCAAGTGGAAAAAATTTTTGGCTCTGTCATTCTAGATTTTGATTAAAGGGGTTAGTTTTTATGAAAACAATTTTGGGACCATCTTGACTCTGAGTTTAAAGGGAACAAAAATATCATCAGTTGATTTTTTTTAGCATTTGTTCTAGAATTGATTAAAAAAAGAACTAAGAAAAAATGCACTTAAATTTTTACATGATTTGAATTAGGCCAAAGAAAGCACTTCTTGACTATGAATCCACAAAAATGGCCTTCTGAAAACCAAGGTAACAGGACTGTAAATCATTACTTTTGATAATTATATCTTAAGCTAATTTCTAATTCTGTGGTTCTCTTATTTATATTGTTTCGGGAATCCACTTTAGACAAAATAGTGTAACTACACTCTGTAGACTTACAACTTATTTGGAAATATTTCAGTTTCTTCCTCTCACTTCTCTACTCAACTCCTCCTACAACTCCTCCATATAACAAAAATACTCATAAATAAATTTCAAGCAGAGAACTCTTCCTTGAGCCAATGTATCCCCTCCTAATCCTTAACTATAGAAGGAAAGAAGACTAAATATTTGGAAATGCTTTCCTATATATTATAGGAAAAGTCAATAGAATTAGAAATGCCTGCTTCCATCCTACCTCTTACATTTTTGCTTAAGCCATCTCCAATGCCTAGAATCAGTTCTCCTTGACCCTATATTTCTGCTTACTGAATTCCTTACTTTCTTCCAAATTTATACTCTGGTACTCTTACTTTAGTTCTGATTTCTCCACTGATAACTGACTTTTCCCACCTCAGAATTCTCATAGTACTTTTGTGGCAAATTCTCCATCATAGTTATCCATTTTTTGTTTTGCATTGTGATTATTTTTATACATAATTTTTCCTTCTTCCTTAGTTTGAAAGCTTCTTTGGGATAGATGAAATCATGACTTCATTCATTTTTATATCCCTAGAACATACAGTAGCAACCAATAAAACTAATATTCATTCATTCAACTAGATGGCAAAGTACATGAGTGCTGGATCTAAAGTCAGGAAGATTTGAGTTCAAATCTGGACCCAAACATTTATCTGGGCAAGTCACTTAACTTCTGCCTCAAGTTCACCATAGCACCTACTTATCGGGTCACTGTGCCGATCAAACGTGATAATATTTATAAAGCAATTAGCAGAGTACCTAATACATAATAGATGCTTGTCCTTTACCTTTCCCCCTCATTCATTCACTCCATTCATTCATTCATTCATTCACTGAATTTGGACCTGGGAAAGATCTTAGTTTAAAAAAGTCAGTTTCCCACTGCATCCGAGGCCATCCAATGGACCCTAATGAAAATGATACAGGTTTACATAAACAAAAGAAAAACCTACATACAAGAATATCATATTTTGTTGCTTAATCCTGACATGGAAAAACTTGGAGCTTTATAGAATTATAGATTTACAAAATTAATGATTTAACTGTTATCAAGAAATCAGAATTGAGTAGATTCTTTGAAAACACAGAAGCAACAAGAGAAATCTGTAAACATTCATTTGAAAGGGTCAAATGATGATCAAATGCTTATATCCTGAAAGACTATTATTTCTCCTTCTAAAGACTATTATCTCTCTACACTAACTTTAAGGGTCAAAGAGCAAGATTCTCAGAGAGGAAGAGAAGAAATAAGGAAGGCAACTTAAGGATAGAAGAAGAAGATAGATGAATTTATTACGTTTTGTAATTAATGAAAAACAGGAGAAGAATAAGTTGAGGTGAAGGAATAAGGAATTTCATGAACCTCAATCATATATGAACTGTGAAAGGGAAGATAGGGGATAGTGATGAAAAGGAAGAAAGTAGTAGTATAAAGAAAATACTAGAGTAGGGTAAGGGAAGTAATATAAAGAAACAAATCTTCAAGTGCAGAGAAGAAAAGAGGGAGAAATAGAGAAAGAGACAGACAGAGAGAGGAAGAGATGAGAAGGGGGTGAGAGAGAGAATATTGAGAGAAGAGGGAAATTCAATAAGCATTTATAAGTACCTACTGAGTTCTAGAATGAAATAAATACAATACAATAAAATAAAAAATGATCCTATCTCTTAAGGAGTTTACAATCTAATGGGGGAAGACAACACACAAAAGAAAGCAGTCCAAAAAGTTTGACTTCTTAGCTTCAAAAAAGAAATAAACTACATGATAATGCTGACAGTAAATTGAGAGTTCCAGTCCCAAGCACCAGTAAAGAAAGACTTTGGAAGGAGTTCAGTGCTCATCAGTTTGGAAGAGAGAGGAAAGTGAGGGAACCGAGAAATTATGGAGTATCAAAAACTGAATGAATCAATCTGGTGATGAGATTTCAGATGATCAGTTATCTTAGATAAAGCAAGATATGGACAGGCAGAGAATTGGAAGGCATCAAATTATTCCAAAGAAAAATAGATAGTTCTAATTTGATTCCTTTTTTCCTTTTGTTTTCCCTGTAAAGAGGAAGTGAAGCAAAAAAAGGATATTATAATGAGATATGATGGATGGAAAAACAAATCTAAAAATTATAACTTTGATTTTAAATAGTTAGTTGTCCTTTGTGTGTAAAGGACCAAAATGACATCATTATGTTGGGGATAAGGTACCCTACTGTGGCTGATGAGACCAATATAAACTATGATTGTAAAAAGGATTAGTATGTATTTATGTTTGTATATATGTGTGTATATATGTGTATATATATGCTTTATGTATATAATTATATATAATATATACATGTTTGCTGTAATAGAAGTATATATTAGATATGAATATTATATATATATATATATATATAGGCTATATCAGAAACTCAGAGATGTACGATTTGATTTTTTTGCTAAGAAACAAACCAAAATCACAAAAAATCATATTTATTTAAAATGTTAATGGAATGGAATCAATCATATCTCTTAGAATTCAACAAAACAGGGATGGCAAGAATGATTTTAAAGCAATATCAAAAAAGGCTAAAAATGACAAATGAGAAAACAACATTTTGCTTAAGGGCACTAAGATAATTAAGCAGTCTATACCATGACATCTGATTTCATTAATGTTGAGCAGTCCAGATTAGAAATCCCCTCACTGACACAGATAAGCAAATAATTTGTTACTGCTTAGAGAGTTGCTTGGACCCCCAAAGATTAAGTGACTTGTCCACATGGCCAGATTGCTTCACTGGAAGTGATGGTTAAAGCCCATCCTCCTGACTCAAAGGCACATCTTGTTTCTACTATCACAGCAACAACATTAATTAAATATGCAGTGACTTGTCCTTCTTTCCCAGAAGTGTCCCTCTAACCTTCTCTTCTTCATTTCATATATGCTCCATCTTTTCTATTAAAACTCTGTTACTATGTGTTACTCATATCTGAGGAGACACTTCATAACCATAGTCAAGCAAATTATCTGCCTCTTCTGGTAGAAGATATTTTGCTTGTCTTTTCACTCAGGTCTCTGTTAATACTTAGTACTCTCCTTTAAAATAGAAGATACTCAATAAAGAGTATTTGAAAGTATTTTATGACTATTTGTTATTTTTATAACTAGGTGTCATTTTGAATGATTTAATGTGTGTATACATATATGTGTATGTATGTATGTATAAAATTTTCCTTGCTAAGGCAGTTAAATTGCCATTTACAGACTACATTAATTTTGAAAAGTCCATATTTTTAAAACCCAAATGAAGGCAAGTGCAGACAAATCTAGAGATATGCTTTGTTTTGTGATCTCACACACAAAGTTTGAGAGAACATTCTGAGAACATAGTTTCAAAATGATGGAGTGATTTTTTTTTGACCAAATATCCTGCTGGTTAGCAACTTGAAAGGAGTCCTAGATTCAAAATAGTATTAAGCAAGTGTTTCTTCAATATGAGATCATTATGTTTCTCTTCTGAATCCAAATACTAATTGCAACCTTGCTGTGAGCCCACAATATTAAGGCTATCATAGCCATGGCAACAGAATTCAACATTAAGTAGAATTTGTATCATCTGCACAGGAATTCTAGTTACTTGGGTGGTAGATGAGCACTTAACAGCATCTACAATCCACAACTCAAAAGAGAGAACTTTCATTGTCATTGCATACCTTTAGGTAATTTTGCTACACATACTCTGTTATCTTTTAACATTTTGCATATCTCTATAATTAATTTCCATATAGGATGATTTGTTAATCCACAGACACAAATAAAAGCACAAATTAAAATTTCAACAGGCACTTTACAATGGCCCATTTACATTTCAAAATTAAACCCATAATAAAAACTTTTGTGTGCTTATAATTGGACTGATTTTTAACATCCAATGATAAACATCTATGTAAATAGCCTCCCAAAGATTTTACACTTAAGAAAGAAGCACTTCAAATGAGTTGCTTAAAGTCACCTTCTCTGCTTTGCATGATAATTGTAATGCAAAATAATAAACAGCACAGGGCACCAAGTACAACACTTTTCTGGATTATAGGGTGCCATTTGTATGAGGATAATTAGGCATTTAAAGTCGACCAATACCAATTTTAAAACCTACCAATTAAAAAAAAACCCAGTGTGCTTACAGTAAGCTCATTGAAATAATTTTCCATTTGCCTTCCCTAGGCTTTTGGAGGAAATCTGTCCACAGCAACTGTTTATGTTGAACCAAGGACTTTGTTTATATGCAGGAAGTGAGGTGTAACTAAAAGTTCATTACCTGAACATAAAATCTTTGTATCAAAACAAAGGGTATTTTGTAGAGATGTAGTATGCTTTGAACATTCTCATTTCTTAAAAAAGAAGGAAAACCATCACAATGGTGAAATGACTTGTTGCTATTAGAGACACTGAAGAGTTAATAGAACAGGTTTACTTCATCACAATATTAAGATGGAAGGAATAACAAAGGTTGTCCTCCACATAGACACAAAACAAAACAATAATGTGACTTTTTCTCATGTCTAGTGAAAATCAATATTATACCTTTACAGTAATTGCTATGTAAAAGGATTCTTGAGCTTCATAGGCAATATTAATATATATATATGTGTGTGTGTGTGTGTGTGTGTGTGTGTGTGTGTGTTATTAATTAAACTCATTAAAAAATCCATGAGTTTAATAAGTCCAATTCTAAACCTTAGTATTTGGAAAGACAGAGAGACAAAGTCATACAGTTCACCTTGATTCCTGTCCTTTCCTCATCAAGGATGGATACATTTACATACATATATACATAATACAAACATATATAATCTTATTTGGACAAAATGAATGCCCAGCAGGGAAACTAAGAGATCGTAGTATTTTAATGATAAGACCAAACTCTAATCTCTTTATACTGGCCCTGGTGAGGTGAAGTGAAGGAATTTATTTATCAGTTGAGATATAGCAAAATGGGACAGGATTTAAGTGTAGAAGGTTTTGTAATGGTGTGATTAATGTCAAAATTATTTTTGGTGGGCCTACTGTGTGTTTCCCCCATGCTAGGTACTATGAAAAATAAAAGAAATTTGTGGTATAGTCTCTGTCCTCAAGGATTTGAAAGTCCCCAATGGAATAAAAAGTTAAGATACAAGAACAATAGATGTAGATAGAAAAAATAAAATAGCTATTATGTCACTAAGTGCTAAATTGTGAATTATAGCAATTTTGCGAATGACAATTGAAAATTGAGTGAAAATGGAATACTTCCTTGATGGAGAAAGCCACTGCTTGAAGGATGGGTAAGATTTACAGAGGTGGAATGGACTATACTCATTCTTCCAGGATGGACTATACTCATTCTTCCAGGAAGAAGAATGCTATGAAGGAAGGTACAGAGATAGCTATGACTTTGGGACAATAAGGTGATCAGTCTAATGACAAGTATGCATGGGAATAGTGGGAAATAAATTTGAACAGATAGAGTGAAGTCAGATTATAGAAGGCTTTGAAAGCTAGACAAAGACAGATTTTATGTACTATGTTACAAAGGTGTAAGAGAAGCTTTATGAATAAAGTAGTGACGTGCAAGTGAGTGCTTAAGATAAATAAGTCTGGCAACAATGTTCAAACTAGATTAAAGGAGAAGCCTATAATCAGTAAGATTAACTGTTGCAGCAATGAAAGTCTGAGAGAGGGACAACTAAAATGTTTTCAGTAAGAGTGAAGGGAAAAATGGTTGTATGAATCCAATTTTAAAAGTAGAATTAGTGGAACATTATTTTGATACAAAGCAATGATATATATTAGAAAAAAATCATAGGTACGACTAAATAACAAATTACAAAGCAGTCACCTAAAAGCCTTTTACTATATACAGACTTTGTGCTAAGTATTGAGATCTCAGGCAGAATGAAGGGCTAATCTGTCTTTTCTAACTGCAGAAAAGCTAAAAAGTAAAAATAAGAAAATTAATTTGAAGTATATAAAGGACCAGCTTCAGGAGGTTGAAGGATGAAGAATGTGACACATAGGAGAAAGCTACGCACTGAAAAAAAAAAATAGCTGAATAACAGTTTTACTTCTGATAAATTGAGAAACCAGCAATAATGAGGTGGAGAGAAATCATTTATTATGCAGATGAATAACTGTTTGTAATTCAGCAGGAATATTATATATCTGTCTCTTCCAGCAGCATGTGTCTTGTATTACTTATAAAATGGTTAATACTTACTCAGAGTTGTTCTTCTTGTCCTTCATTTTTGAGAACCGTGACTTGTATTTAAGTGAGGGAGCACTGTGAAAACCCACCAGCCTCACTTTCTCTTCCAGAGCCATCTGCATCATCTTTTTCTTCTTGGCTACAAGCAAGAAATTTTTATGCCATTTGTTTTTATTTTGAACTGGAACCTTGAGAACAATGGAAAAGGGAAAGAGCCTGTAATATACAAAAATATTGATAGCATTCTTTCCGTGATGTCAAAAAATTAGAAATTGAGGGGATCTTCATTAATTGTGGAATAGCCAAACAAGTTGTGGCTTATGATTGTAATAGAATACAATTGTTCTATAAGAAATGATAAGTAGGGGCCGGCTAGGTGGTACAGTGGATAAAGCAATAGCCCTGGAGTCAGGAGTACCTGGGTTCAAATCCAGTCTCAGACACTTAATAATTACCTAGCTGTGTGGCCTTGGGCAAGCCACTTAACCCCATTGCCTAGCAAAAACCTAAAAAAAAAAGAAAAGAAATGATAAGTAGGATGATTTCAGAAAAACCTGAACTGATGCAAAGTGGGTTCTATTTTTAAATGTTTTTTCCAATTGCATGCAAAGATAGCTTCCAACATTCTCTTGCAAGTTTTGGAGTTCCATATTTTTCTACCTCTTCCTTTCCCTTCAACTTCCCCCTGGCAGTGAATTATCTGATATAGGTTATACATGTACAATTTTGCTTAATGTTTTTCCATAGCAGTCATGTTATGAAAGAAGAATTAGAACTAAGGGGTGGAGGAAGAACCCATGAGAAGAAAGAAGAAACAAAAGAAGTTTTAAAAAGTTTCTGCATTCAAACTTCATAATTTTTTTTCTGGATATGAATGGCATTTTCCATAACAGGTCTCTCAACATTGTCCTTGATCATTGAACTGCTGAGAGGAATTGTATTCATAATAGTTGATCATCTCATGATGTTACTGCTACTATGTACAATGTTCTCCTAGTTATGTTCACTTATTCAATATTAATTCATGCAAGTCTTTCTATGCTTCTCTACATTCTGAACACTTATGATTTCTTAGAGAACTATAGTTCTCCATCCATTAATATAACAACATTTATTCAACCATTCCCCAATGATGGGCATCCCTTCAATTTCCAATTCTTTACCACTACAGACAGAACTGCTATAGATATTTGTATACATGTGGGTCTTTCCCCCTTTTTATACTCTCTTCAGAATAGAGATCTAGTAGAGAAATTGCTGGATCAAAAAGTATGCATTTAGTATCCTTTGGACATAGTTCCAAATTGTTCTCCAGGATGTTTAGATCAGATTACAACTCCACCAAGCCTGCATTAACCTTCCAGTCTTCTCACATTCACATTGATTATTTTTGCTTTTTTTGTCATTTTAGCCAATATGATAGGTATAAGATGATACCTCAGTTGTTTTAATTTGCATTTCTCTCCAATAATCATTTGGAGCACTTTTTTTATTTGACTATAGATAATTTCTTTATCTGAAAACTCTTTGTTCATATTCTTTGACCATTTATTAATTGGGGAATGACTTGTGTTTTCATAAAATTTGACTAAGTACTCTATATATTTTTAGAAAGGAGTCCTTTATCAGAAACACTAGCTGTGAAAATTAATTTCCAGCTTTCTGTATTCCTTCTGATCTTGGTTGCATTGGTTTTATTTGGGCAAATATTATTTAATTTAATGTAGTTGATATTATCCATTTTGCAATTTATAATGTTCTCTATCTTTAGTTTGGTATCTTTTGGTTTAGTTTATGTCTAAATCCAGTACCCATTTCAACCTTATCTTTCTATATAGGGTGTGAGATGTTGATCTATGCTGAGTTTTTAACCATACTATTTTCTAGTTTTCCCAACTTGTCAAATGGGAGTTCTTATCCCAGAAATTGGAGTTTGGAGGTTTATCAAACAATAGATCACTATAATCATTTACTCCTTTTCTTTTGTACTTAATCTATTCCACTGATCCACCTCTCTATTTCTTAGTCAGTACCAGACACTTGAAAATTATAGCTTTAGATCTGGTATGGCTAGACCACATTTCTTTGTATTTTTTCACTAATTCCTTGATTTTCTTGATCTTTTGTGGCTCAAAAACTAATTTTGCTACTGTTTTTTTCCTAGTTCTGTAAAATAATTTTTGGTGGCTTAGTTGGCCCAGCACTGAATAAATAATTTGATCTAGATAGAATTGTCATTTTTATTATATTGACTTACCCATTTGACATTTTTTAATTGTGTAGCAGTAACATTATTTCTGTGAAACTTGTTTTGTGATTGTTTCTGGGTTTGTCTTTCTCATTGGTGGTGAGTTAACCCTTTTCATTTTTGACACTGGTAATTTGGTTATCTTCTTTTAACCTATTTTATTGTTATTTTTCACAAAACAAGCTCATATTTATTTATTAGTTCAATAGTTTTCTTACTTTCAATTTTATTAATTTCTCCTTTGATTTTCAGAATTTCTAATAATTTATAATTGGGATATTTTAATTCATTCTTTTCTAGCTTTTTTAGTTTCTTGCCTAGTTCATTGATCACTTCTTTCTCTATTTTATTCATGTTAATATTCAGAGATATAAAATTTCCCCTAAAAACTGCTTTGACTGTATGATGTTTTATCACTGTCAATGATAGTACGAAATTGTTGATTATTTCTATGGTTTGTTGTTTGATCTACTCATTCTTTAGAATTAGGGTTTTTTTAGGGGCAGCTAGGTAGCATAGTGATTAGAGCACTGGCACTGGAGTCATGAGGACCTGAGTTCAAATTTGAACTCAGACACTAAGTAACTACCTAGCTATGTGACTCTGGGTCACTTAGCTCCACTGGCTTGCAACTAATATCCACCCATGAAGAGTTAGGTTAGTTTCCAATTAATTTTAGGTTTATCTCTCCATGACCATTTATCAAATGTAATTTTTATTGTATCAATCTGAAAAGAATGCATTTAAGATTTCTGCTTGTCTGCATTTGATTGTGAGGTCTTTATGCCCTAATACATGGTCAATTTTGTGCAGTGCCATGTACCACAGAGAAAAAGATTTATTCTTTCTATCCCTACTGAATTTGCTCCAGAGGTCTATCATATCTAACTTTTCCAATATTCCATTCACCTTCTTAACTTCTTTCTTGTCTATTTTGTGATTAGATTTACATAATTCTGTGAGAGGGAGATTGAGGTCCACTACTAATATAATTTTTCTTTCTCTGCCTTCCTGTAACTCTTTGCCTTCTCCTCCAAGAATTTGGATGCTATACTTCTTGTAGCATATATGTTTAATATTGATATTCATTCATGCCTATGATTCCTTTTAGGAAGATGTAGTTCCCTTCCTTATCCCTCTTAATTAGATCTATCTTTGCCTTTTGCTTTCCCTGAGATAAGGATTGCTAACCTTGCTTTTTTCACTTCAGCTGAAGCATAATACATTCTACTCTAGCCTTTTACCTTTACACTTATGTCTGTATCTTTGCTTCAAATGTGATCCTTGTAAACAACATATTATTTTTAATCAACTCTGCTATCCACTTCTGTTTTATGGGAGAAATCATCCCATTCACATTTACAGTTATGATTACTAAGTCTGTATTACTACCCTTTTATATTCCCCCATTTGTACTTTTCTCTTCATCAATGTTTTCCTTCTGACTGCTATCTCTTTCAAACTGCCCTCCCTTCTAAACAGCTCCCTTCTCTTTGCTTCTCACTTTCCACTTTTTACATTTTTTAAAAAATTTTCCCTTTTACTTTACTTTTACTTTACCCCTACTTTTATCAATTACTCCTTCTCCTTTCTCCACCTAATTCCCTGTAGGGTGGAAGAAATGTCTAAACTCAATTGGAAATGTATGTTATTCCTTCTTTGAGTCAAATCATTTGAGAGCAAGATTTACCCAGTGCTCACACCTCCCTTCCTTCCCTCTGCTATAATAGGTCCTTTGTGCCTCTTCATGTGCTATATTTATTCTCTTATGCCTTTTCCAGTTAGTTAAAATTACTTTTAGATGAGTTATTTTTTATTTCTAGTTAGCCAATTTTATTTTTAAAGGAGTTGATTTATTTTTCCATTTGGACAATTTTACTTTTAGAAATACTGTTTTCTTTAATCATTTTTTTTCTTAATTCTGCTGCATGACTCATTTCTTTTCTCAATTTTTCTTTTTCCTCTCTTCTTAAGTTTTAAAAATCCCTTTTGAGCTCTTCCAAGGTATATTTTTAGATTTGATCCCAATTCATAAACTACTTTGTCTTCACATCTAGGTAGTTTGACCCTGCTTTCCTCTTCAGAGACAAATGCTTCCTTATGGCAGAGTAGTTTTCTATGGCTAGTTTTTGTTCAATTTTTATGCTCACTTTTGATAGCTGAGTTCTGGGGTACGGAATATATAGTCCCAAGTTTATTGTCTTGGAGTCCAGGTTCTGATCTCTGGCTTTCTGCTCTGGTGTCTCAGGGACAAGCAGTTTGTTCCCTGCATTATGGTAGCCTAACCTAGTCCTGCCTGTTGCACTAATGTTCCTGGGCTCAAACTCTTCCTTTCACACTGGAGTTGGGACCCTCACTGCTGGTCAGTTGTACCACTGGCCTGCTGAGGCAAGACCAGAGCTACACTGTGGCTAAGAACCCTCTACTG
This sequence comes from Macrotis lagotis, assembly GCF_037893015.1. NCBI lineage: Eukaryota > Metazoa > Chordata > Mammalia > Peramelemorphia > Peramelidae > Macrotis > Macrotis lagotis. Next base: position 186,785,887 of record NC_133664.1, on the reverse strand, counting down.
GCTTCCCAGCTCTCCTGCCTATTCTAAACTAAACTTCCTCTTGACCCACATGAAGCAGACCTTTTCTGAAGTTCCTTCCAGAAATCTTGAGTTGAGAAGTTGTTTCACTCTGTGTTTTGGTGTCTTCTGTCAATTCAGAATATGCTGACAGTTTCATTTAAAGTTGCTTCAGGAAAAGCTCCAGGAACTTCCTAGCTTTGCACCATCATCTTAAGTCTGCCCAGGAAGTCCCCCTTGTGTTACTTTTGCAACATGGTTAATATGAAAATAAATTTATGATGATTTCACATTTAAAATCTATATCAAATTGCTTATCTTCTCAAGGAAGGGAGAAGGAAAAGAGGCAAGAGGAAATTTGAAACTAAAAATTTCAAAAAAATGTATATATATATATATATATATTAGCATAAAATTGAGAAATATATAATAAAAAACAAAAAATAAAATACACCAGGAAAAAATTCATAGTCAAATCCAGAGGACAATAACAATAATCATAATCTGGCATTTTAAAGTTTTCAAAGAACTTTGCATATATTTTTCTATTTGATACTCTTAATAAGTTGAAAACATAAATGTAGATATATATATATATATATATATATATATATACAGTTGAGGAAATTGGGGTTCAGAAGTGAAGAAATGTTTCTATGCCATTATTCTAAAGACAAGTAAAGGGACTTAAAGCAGTTAAACAAGACAACTAAAGGTTCAATGCAAAGAACCTGGAATCAGGAAGAACTGCATTTAATCTTGGCTTCAGATACTTCCTAGCTGTGTTTCTCTGGGCAAGTCATTTAATTTCTTTTTCAGTTTCTCATTTTCCTCAACTGTAAAATGCATATTACAATTACACCTACATCACAGGATTATTATAATGATGCAATGTGATGATATTCATAGAAGTGCTTAGCATAGTACTTGACACACAGTAAGCACTATTTAAATGTTTTTTTTAATTTCCTTCCCTTATAAGGAAGGATCCAACTGACCATTAATGCATTTTTGAAATTTAAGACATTTGATAAATTTACCTTCCTAATATAAAAGTAATACTAATGAGACTCACTACTCCTTGATATTTAATTTCCCCAATTCAAATCTTCTAGAACCTTGGGTAAATTCTAGATAAAATTTATTGAATTCTAGGCAGAGGGTATATGTATACTGAATTACATTCAGATCACCTTGGGATACTTTGATTTGTCTGGAATCACACTAAATTCTCCAAATTTTACTATTTTGTTACTATTTCAAATAAATAAAAGTATCAACATTAACCTGTAACCTGTGATGTTCTGATTTCATTTTACCTCTAAAAGAGGGTAACTTCTCTATAGTTTCTAAACTTTGCCTATTTCAATCTTTAATTCATAATCCCTAAAATTAGTGTTTATACATGGTCTTTGGTTCTAGGCATTTTCATTGGGCTCAGTTATGGAGATGTAGAAATCTTATATTAGTTTATTATAGTATATTGGTTCTCCATTATGCTCAGACATTAGGAAGGGACCAGTCATTTAAAAATTAGTTTCTTTATTTTTCTGCCCCAAATACATTCTGCATCATTTTAAAGACTTCATTCATAGTATGAGGGCTGCTACACACAGCAAAGAAGAGAGCTCAATCAATTCCCTTTTATGTACATTGACATAACTTGCTCAAGATCTTCAAAGGCATCTGTTCTCAACTGTGTCATTTTTTTGCATATATATATATATATATATATATATATATATATATATATATATCCAGATAATTTAAGGGAAAGGTGAGTTTTCTGAAATTCTTTTTCAACTGAGAGATTAAATTTTTGGAGAGAAGAAAAAAATGACCCAGAAAAGATTTTTTTATAATTTATTATTTTATCTCACAGTTTTTCTTTCCAATTTTTAAGAAACTAAGAAAATATGTAGTGTAGATTCTGAAAAACACCCCCAAAATTATCTTACTTCTCATTTTATTATCTATAAATGAAACCTTATAAATAGCTAAATTTCAAAATGAATAGAGCACTGAATCTGATATTAGGAAAATCTCAATTCAAGTTCAATCTCAGATACTTGCTAGTTGTATGGTCCCTGGGAAAGATAATTTACTCTCTTTTTGTATGTTTCCTTAACTTCAAAATGAAAATAAAAATAGCACCTGTTCCAGAGGAATGTGAAGATCAAAAAAGATAATATTTGTAAAGTGCTTCTGCATATAGTAGGTGCTTGTAATTGCTTATTGCTGTTAATGAAAATGAGTGATTTCATTCAGGGAACATAATGCTTTATGCCGAATTTTGTTCAACATTTCATTTGGACACAACTTCAATCATGAAAAACTCCAAATATCTTGCATATTATGCCTGATTCTAGTTTTTCTGAAAATTGTAGATATGGTTCATGTTCTCTTTTCTGTGGATGTTTAACCTAGGGAGTGAGGAATTACTATAAATTCACAAGTGACATTTCTAATATAGTAAAAGCAAATGAATGCTTCAAAAATCATAAAGATGATAAAATTTATAAAGAAGAAAAATATGGTTATCTGTTTCTTGGCAAAATGCTGATCATATATTTCTCTGTGAGGGAAAAGCACTTGATTTCAGTTGACAACTAGAGTATACCTTGAAGAATAGGAGAAAGGACCCTTAATGCTTTTTCTAACACAGAGCCTTAAAACATTTTTTCTTATTTTATCTTACTTGGACCTCTTAAAGTTCAGTCTCAATTTAATATCCAACAGAACTAAGAAATAAGGAAATCTCTTGCATTCTTTTTTTTGAGGGGGTGGGGCAAGTGTAGTTAAGGATTTGCCCAGAGTCACACAGTATCTGAGAGTGAATTTAACCTCAGGTTGTCCTGACTCAAGAACTGGTGCTGCCCTTCTTTTACAATCTTATTTAAGAGTTCATATTTTCTTGCCACATCATTCCTATATTTCAGGCATAGACATTTTTCCTTTATTTCCTTATTAGATCTGTTTTCATATTATTGAAAGAGGTTTAATGGAAATTTGTCTTAGAGTCTGTTGTTAGTTTTGTCATGAAGGAGACATCTTGGATTTCCTCCTAAAACAAAGAACATAAAAGTATTGGGAAAACCCTCATTGCAAATATGTATCTCTTCTGGGAAAAAAATCACAACTGTACTCCTCCTTCCAAGGACATAAGGTCTTTCCCATTCTTTTAGGTAAATGGGAATCCATTCAACTAAGTTTTCCCCTACTCTAGAAATTATAAGTATATCTAACTTAAAGGAAATTTGATTTTACAGAAACAATGAATTACTTAAATAATTGTTTTCATGGAATTTGTTATGTAAAAAGTCCATTTGCAAAACAAAAAAGCAATTTGACAATCATTCCAAACAGAAGAACTGTTCCATTAGCAATATTAACCCATAGTGTTAAATAAATCAACAATTTAGAGTTATTGAGACTGGTAATATGATAAATTCCTCCAAAGGAACAGAATAAGTCTCTTTAGAGTAGTAATTCAGAGCTGTATACATGCATAAATGAACCATGTTGTAGTGGTTAGAGCTGGGCTCACAGTTAATAAAGATCCGTCTCTGATACCTACTCCTAGAAAGTCCCTTAACCTCTCACTGCCCTAGACAGCTTTATAAGACAATAATTTGATGAGCAATTATGAAATTGAATTGGTGGAAAATATTCTCAGTACCAGTAAATCACAGGTATGTACAAAAAAATTAGAAATAAAAAAGAAACTGACTTGAAATAAACAAAGATCATAAGATTTAGGACTAAACAGAATCTGAGACATCTTATAGTTCAACTCGCTTATGTTACATTTAACCCTTGGGTGGCATGGAGAACCACTACCTTGGACCTGTTTACCAGAAAGATGAGTTATTGGGCAGTCAGTCACACACTCACCTTTATAGTTGTACCAGTCAGAAGTGCTGAGAAAGTGCTGAGCTCTCTGTGGTTCTTAGAAAGTGGATGACCTTCTATCCTTCAGCTCTGCCTCTCACTGCAGGACATCACTTACCAGCTATCTAGGGGGTATAGATTATTGTGGATTAACCCAGGCAGATTCAGCTCTCAAGCCATCACCTGATAGCTAACTCCTTTACCCCCTTCTCTGAACTTGCTTTAATTCATGTAGCCTAATTATATGACTAGCAAAAGACAGTTGACTCAAACATGCAATATTTACTCAGTATTAGACAAATAAAAGTGATAAACAATGCCTGATAAAATTTTTCACTTAGCTTTCACAACTTTCACAACCTTCACAACTTCTCCTGGACCCAGTCAATTTCCAGATGCCTCTTGGAATACCTCTGAAATTAATCCTATGAGATGCTCAATTATAGCTTGTTTAACATCTATGGCCTCTCCTCTTGAAAATAGATTAAAAGATAGTAGACTTCAGTTCCTAAAAGATGGACTCACCCATCAAGTAGGACTGGTGATGAAGGAATCAAGAATATGGGACATGGGGTCCCATATTCACAGAGAAGGTAACTCTCAAGGTTTGTTTTTTCTTGTGTAGAATGATCTGTCATGCTCATGGACATCCAACTGATCTTTGCCACCATTAACTCATTACATATGAGCTTAAGAGTCTGTAGGCAGGACCAGGCTAGGTAAAGGAAAAAAACAATTCTATTTTGTTCTGATCACTTTATTATCTTGGTTATCATTCCTCTTGAATCTCATTTTTTTTAAAAAAAACATTTCTGTGCCCTTAGAAACTCTGGATCTTTCTATTTATGTCATAGGTGATTTTTTTAAATGCTTTTTTTCTCTTTCAATTAGAGTATGAGTTCCCAAAAGCAAGAATGCTCCCTCTTTTTTGCAAAACTAGAACACAAAATAGTACTTGTTTAGCATATGTTTTTTTTCTTTTATTCATTAATAAAATGCATAATTTTACCATATTAAATGTCCCTGATAGTCACACAGATCTTCCCTGGTTACTACCAGACAACCATAGGAGCTAGTTCAACATTTCAGTGCTTTCAGATTGATCAACAACCTGGCTGCTTCCAGACGACCATGTGACTCAGCACTGAAGGATTCATGTGCTTTGTAGATGACAAAACCATCTTCTCATTGACCATTGAACTTGAAAGGCCAATGTCTCAGTGGACCCTTAAAAAGGGAGTTTCTCTACCTCTAGTTTTTGTCTTCCTTGTACCTGTTAACTTTGAGATTTCCTGTGGTGGGGGCAGGGTGTATGAGAAGAGGATAAGCATATGGCAGCCAAAGCACATGACTTACCTGGGCTAGCCTGACAATCTCAGAGCACTGGTTTCCTTCTCTATCTTTCTTCCCTTCTAGAGTATAAGGTGACTGATTGTGAGCATTTTGATCATTCTTTCCAGACTTGTAAACAATCTTGTGAGTTCAAGAGACTTGGAAGTCCTGGATCCTTTGAGTTAATCCTACTGATCAGTTGGCAGTAGGAAATGTCTAGATCAGAGAAGCTGATCATTAGCAAAAAAATTCTAAGCCCTGACCTTGCTGCTCAAAGGACATGGTCTTTCAGGGAAATGATGAAGAACTGAGGTGAAATGCAATGTCTACTTAAAAAAGAAACAAATTGCTTTATGTTATGATGAAGATTAATTAGCAGCCTCTCATTAGTATATAATAGTTAGAAGTGAAGTTATTAAATGCTGTTTTAAATCTTTGTCACTACTTATTTGTATCTTGTTTCAGCAATCCTTTTGCATGTAAGAAATAAATACTTGTCTCATACCTAGTATTATACAGAGCACACCTTTTTAATAATCCCTTTGGGGAGACCCTAGATATGAACCAAAACTTAAGAATGAAGCAGGGGTTTTTTTTGTTTTTCCCCCATAGGATGTTGGGATGGAAGACAGGATTATTGATTGGAAAAAATATGGGAAAAAATGAGTCTGATGCGTCTAGGTGGTCAGGCCCCTCAAATCCAATCTGAACCAAATGTGGTTTCAGATGAGGTTTACTTTATTGGAAAGGGCAAAGGAACAGCTCTTGGTCTCAACTGCAGTTCCCAATTGTTAAATTTGAACATAACTTATTGAAGGAATATCTTTAAAGTAGTATTTGGTTCTATTAAATCAAATGTAATTATCAATGGTCAACCAATTGCAAAAAGAGAAGACTAAGGTATAATACTTTTTGGTCCTTTTATAGCTGTTTTAGAGTTTTCTTTTTCTTATATTGATGTGTTTTATTTATATTAAATTTACTGATTATACCTATTTCATGAGAGTTCTCTTCTATGAAATTAAAGCAATTAATTAAAATTAATAGCATAGTAATACCAACAAAAAGTTAATCAATATTTCACATCTGTAGTCCTCCCCACATTTTTTTTAACTATCAGAAATCTATTTAATTTCTTTCCATCCATTTCACTGACCACTGGGGGGAAAAGGAAGTTTCTTGTTACAAATGTGTATAGCTAAATAAAACATTTTCCCAATGGTTGTATACAAATAAACACATATGTATAAGCATATGTGTGTATGTGTATGTATGTGTGTGGATAAATAGAGATATAGAAAGATATGTCATCCTCTTTTGTACCCTTGATCTATCTCCTCTTTATAATGGATAGCATATTTCATTATTGTTCTTCTGGAATCATGAATGGTCACTGAATTGATCATAGCTTAAAGCTTCTGAAATTGTTTTTATAGTGTTGTTATCATATAAATTGTTCTGGTTTTACTCATTCAATTCTTTCCATCAGATTATAGAAGTCAGAATTGTTTGACTTTATATTCATTATAGTATAAACTGTTCTTCTGTTTGAGCTAATTTCACTCTCTATCAGTTCTTATGTCTTTTTGAATTTTTTTGAAATCATCTACTTCCTCAATTCCTACAGTACAATAGTATAAACATTCATATACCAAAACTCTACTAACCATTCTGCAATTATTGCACATCCTCTCAATTATTGTTACCATAAATAGAACTACTATAATACTTTTCTTCTTAGTTTTTTTTGTATTTAGACTAGAAGTATACCTGAATCAAAGTGCATCTTATTATTTAGTCATTTTTAAGATAATTCTAAATTGCTTTTCTGAATTTTTGTACCCATTTATATACCCACAAACAGTGAATAAATATATCTGGTTTTCCATAGTCTCTCCAATATTTACCATTCTAGATTTTTTTTGCCACTCTGGTAGATGTCATGTGAAATGTCAAAATTGTTTTAATTTACATGTTTCTAATTAGTAGTGATTTATAATATATTTTGTCAAATATCTATAAATAACTTGGATTTCTTCCTTCCAAACCTATCTATTCCTATTTTTGGACAATTTAACATTTTAAAAAAGTTTCTTATATATCTTGAAAATGAAATCATGGGAGACACCTGCTTCAAAGAGTTTTTCCCCAGTTAATTGTTTCCCTTTAAATGTAACTGACAAAAGTCCATTTGGTATTCTCATCAAATATCCATATCAATGATGTCCTCAGTGAATGTGTATATTATTCTCAGACATTTGAGACATTAGTTAAAGATGTTCTCATAACATCCATTCCTCCCCCCACACCTACCCTGCACATACCTTTAGTGTCTCTCTATTACTCAGATACTTTGATAGTCAACCCATTGATGCTCTCAAAATTATATTGCTTTTAGCAAGGCTCACTCTATATTCACTGGAGCCAGCTCAGTTGGTTCCCCATCTTTTAGCTTTTAAGTTGCATTTCTTCTTACTCTAAAACAATATCTGGGAGGTTTGAATTCAAGTATTATGACGTCATTGTCCTTAAAAGTGGAGAAAAAATGTTAAAATTTTTGCTGAATTTTTCATTTTTCTTTCTTTTGCTATCTTTCTTCCAGTTTCATCCACATGTGTCCCTAGTTGAGAATCTTTCACAGCTTTCTTTACCCATCCTCTACTTTTCACTGATTTATATTGCTTATAATATTCCATTGTCTTTCTTTGTAAGATTTTACAAATACTTCTATTGCTAAATACATTTTTCTTGACTGTCATATTTCTCTATATTGTACATAAATTAAATTTGAGTTGCTAATGATTTTGGGGGGCTCCACTGGACTCTGTTATGATAATTGATTTATATAGCTTAAACATCTTATCAAGTTTATTGTTTTAATCAACACGAATATAGCTTTCTTCATTTGTTTCAAAAGTTGGCATTAATTGCTCATTCAAGTAGATCACATTGGAGTTGTTGCATGCCATATAGTTTTCTTGTTTTTATTCTTGCTTCTATCTTAGTGTTATGCCAGTAGTGTGAATGTCAACAGAGGATGCAGGAATGACTTTGTTACCATTTTTATAGTTTCCTGTCTATTTCTTGTGCCTTAAATAGTTGCTTAATAAATATTTGTTGAATTGAATTAGATTAACAAAATCCACACAGCAAAAGAAATGAAAACTGTACTCACAATTCTGTTTCCTACAGATCAGTTTCCAACAAGTACAGCTTATACAACACAATCAATTCTATTTTAAAGTATTTTGAGTAATCTTCCATTATTTTAGTAGAATTTATTGTTTCTTTTTAACTTGTGACTTTTCAAAAGTTGTATGTATCAAATGTGAATTTAGCATATTTTTAGACCAAAGACTTTTTTCTGTTGAAATAGGTCTTAATTTTCATATGAAAATTAATAAAGGGGAAGCTAAGTGGCACAGTGAATAGAGCACCAGCTCTGGAGTCAGGAAGACCTGAGTTCAAATCCAGCCTCAGAGACTTAATAATTACCTAACTGTGTGACCTTGGGCAAGCCACTTAATCCCATTTGCCTTGCAAAGACCTAAAACAAAAAAGAAAATTAATAAAGAAATGAAATTCAGTTTACCAAAATTCATTTTTCAATAAGTTCTTTTGTTATATATCTTTCTCATAAAGTATGATATACCATATTCTCTAATTGCTATGATTATTTATATCAGCAATATACTTTTGGGCAATTTTTTCATCACTAAATATTTTGAATGTGTGGACCAAGAGTAGATCTTTTTGGAAGAAGACTCAAAAAGATTTTTTCAAAGCATTCTAGCAATTTTATAAATGTGAAATAACAGCTAGTTCAAGTGCTTACAAAAATATTTGTGCAGTCAGGACCATTCAGATATTTTCAGGAACATATGTTTGGCTGAAATAAAGTATCCAGTGCAAATATTTTGCAAATGTTTTGGCTATAGCTTCTCTGGTGTTTGCCTATGTATATGTGACTTCAGTTTCATGAGATCATTTGTTTCTTATGACTGAACATTTATTACATATGTGCTTGTGCTATGTATTTCATAGAATTTCAGACTAGACACTGATTCCATGTATGGTGTGTTCCAAATCTGAATTTGAATGAGTGAAGATTTCTAGTGAAAGTCTGAGTTTGATGTAATAAGAATCAGAAGAGAATTATGGTAAGGTAATCTATAATATGTAAAGGGTACCACATTTTAGTGTGAATTAATAGCACTAAACTGGTTTGCTTCTTCCCCTTCCCAACTATGGCATCCTCCCAGGTGACAGTAACCTCATTCTAGTGCTCCCTTTCTTCCTCATTGACTCTTCCCTTCCCCACTACTCAGTTTCTGCTTTTTCCTGCAACATCAAAGCCTTCAGTATCACAATAACTTCTTTGAGGTGTCAAAGACACATACTTTCTCCCAGTAGCTACATAACAATTAAGTGCTTCTTTCCTTACCTCATACAAAAAACTGCCTAATTGCAGTTCTGTGGATGAGAGGGTTAAAAAGATAATTACATATGCTCATAGACTGAGAGATTAAAGGGACATTAGAAATCATCTAGTCTAACTGTTTTGTTTTACTAATAAACAAACTGAAACTCAAAGAGAAGTGATTTGACCAATGTTATATAGTTAGTAAATCATAGAATGGCAAAACTGGGATTTGACCCCCAAGTCTTCTGACTTCAACATACTTCTACACAAAGCTGGGATTATGGATACTATAATTAATGATTTACTGTGACACCTTCACAACCTCTCACCAAAAACAATTTCTTTTTTCTACTTTCTGTTAATTCAATGAGTGAACCACAACTGGTAATAAAATCAATAAAATTGGTAAAAAATTTTTTTAATTTGGAAATACCATAAAATAACTAAGATAATCTTTTTCATTTTAATGATGAGGAAACAGAGCCAAAGCAGCTATGTGAGTTGCCTGATGACACATAATTGGTATTAGAAAATCAGAGCTTCTTTCCCCCAGACCAGTTTTATTCCAAAGACACCACATTGTTTTTCATAACCCATGAATCTGAATTCGTTATCCCTGTTTTAGAAAATCAATCTCTTCATCCAATAGAATATACCAATGTTCTGCTTACTTTGAATCTCTTTTCAAAAAGTTGACCCTAGAATAATTTATGCTGAAACCCTACTAAAAATGAGATGAATAAATAGAGGTGTATTATAAATTGCAATTGGTATTGAGTTTGAGTCTGATACTGAGAGTACCAGCTTTTTAATTAATAGTAGGTATGTCACTAAATCTCTTAGAGTCATAGCTTTCTTGCAAGAATGGGAATGATATTATTAATATTTCTTTCTTATAGTGTTGTTTAGTAAAAGGCATTTGGTAAATTATAAAGAACACAAATATGAACAGCTATTATTTTATTGTTATCTTTGTTTACATATATATCAGTAGTTGGTTGATTCATTTTTGTCCTTCATTATCTAAGAAGACCAAAATGACATCACCATGTGGTGAGACAAAATATAATATGTCCAATTGTGGCTGACCATACCAATATGAATTAGGAACACTTTACCACAGGTCAGGCACAAATAGTCCATGTGAACACTTGGGGTACCCACTCCAAACTTACATTATGTCACATTTCCTTTGAGCTGCTTCACTACAGCCTTCCTCATAGAGTACAGCACCCTCGCTGATGAGAGAACACCATGCTGGGTGGTCCTGTGACAGAATCTCCCATATTGTACACAATCAGTTCTAAAGTTCTTAAAAGAGACCTTCAGGGTGTCCAGGTATCACTTCTTCTGACCCCACTGTGAGTGCTTGTCCTGTGCGAGTTCTCCATAAAATAGTCTCTTTGGCAAGTATACTTCTGACATTCTAACAAGCTGTTCAGTCCATTGTAGTTGCACTCTCTGTGGTAATGTTGGAATGCTAGGCAGTTTAGCTCAAGAAAGGACCTCAGAGTCTGGTATCTTCTCCTGCCAGGCAATCTTCAGAATCTTCCTAAAACAATTTAAATGAAAGCAATTCAGTTTTCTAACATGGCACTGGTAGTTTGTCCAGGTTTCACAGACATATAGCAATGAGGTCAGCACAATGGCTCTGTAGACCTTCAATTTAGTAGTTACTTTAATACCTCTTCACTCCCACACTTTCAGGATCTTTCAAATACTAATCAGTGCATGTGTCAACCTCATTGTCAATGTGTACTTCCTTGGAAAGGACACTGCCAGGGTAAGTGAACTTTTCCATAAAACTCAAAATTTCTCCATTTGCTGTAATCTATTGTTTCACATATGAATGGTGTGGTGCTGGCTGATGAAGCACCTGTGTTTTCTTGCAGTTCATTGTTAAACCAAAATTAGCACATGGAACATAGAATTGATCCAGACTTTGTTGCATCTCAGCTTCAGAGGCTGCATTGATTGCACAATCATCTGCAAATAGAAGATCATGCACATATACACCCTCCATTTTGGTCTTGGGTTGTAGCCTTTTCAAGTTGAATTTACCATCAATGTGGTAGCTCACCTTGATGTTGTGCTCATCCTCAGTGAAGTCATTTGATAACATGACTGAAAATATCATGCTAAAAAGCATGAGAATAAGGACACATCCTTGTTTCACTCCATTTGTCACTGGGAAATTTTGAGAGCATCATTCACTATCCAAAACCTGGGCAAGCACATCATCATGAAATTAACATACAATACTGATGGACTTCTTCAGTCAACCAAAGCTTTGCATAATTTTCCATAAAGCCTCATGACTGATGGCATCAAAAGCCTTGATCAAATCCACAAATGTATACAAGCACTCTGTTCTGTTTCTGGCATTTTCCTGGAGTTGTTGGGAAGCAAATACCATATTGATTATTCCTTGATCCTTTCTGAAGTCACAATGGTTCTCAGGGAGGTGACTATCTTCCAAGTGAAGGATCAACTTATTGAGAAGGACTCTGCAAGCAATGACTAAAAAAGAAATACCCCTGTGATTGTCACAGAACAATTTATTCCTTTTACATTTATAGAGATGGATGATGGAGGCATCCTTGAACTCTTAGGGTATAACCTGTTCAAGCTATATAACCTGGAGAATTTCAGGCAGCTTTTGGATGAGCTATGGATCACCCACCTTGTAGATCTCAGCTGGAATAGAATCAGCACCTGGTGCTTTGTCACTTGAAAGGAGCCTAATGGCATTCAAAACCTCTTCTTCAGTTGGAGCTTCAGCTAGGGACTAATTGACTTCAATATGAGGTAAATGGTCATGAATTCTGCATTGATTGATGATGGTCTGTTAAGAACACTATGGAAGTGTTAAGTCCTTCTCTCTAGGTTCTTGTGCCTATTGTTGATCAACATGGATCCATCAACACTGACAGTTGAGATGTACCATAGGTCTTTGACCCAAAATAGCCTTCAGGGAATCATAAAAGCACTTTAGTTTGTTACGATCTTCACAAAACTGAATTTCATCTTTCTTATTACTGATCCGGGAGTCCTGGATCACTCTAAGCTTCACTTGTACTTTACTTTTGATGGATTTAAATTCTGTATTCTTAGAAATGGATAAACTATCCTACTGGTAAACTCTGTGGAGTTGTTTTACATTTACAAGTGTCTGTATTTCCCCATCATTCTCTTTGAACCAGTCTTGATGTTTGCCAGTGTTCTGGTCCAGGTCAGCAAATGTAGTACTGTACACCAGATCATTGTAAGCTACCCACTCTTCTTCTGCTCTATTGTTGTCAACTGTATGTTGGCCGTTTTCCCTCCAAGTTAGCAACAAATTATTCCTGCTCAGAGAGACACTGTAGTGTTAAATTCTTCTAGTAGTCATTTTGCCTAGGGATCACCCCTTTGGTTGAATGTGAATATTTAGCTGGGAGAGGACGCATCTGTGATCAGTCCAGCACTCTCCATTATATATTGTCTTTGTCACTCTCACATCCTGTCTCTGTCTTCTCTTTACAATCACATAGACTATTAGATGCCAATTTATCTATGTGAGTGCATCCAGGAAGATGTATTGTATTTAGGTAAATGTAATGTTTCTGATGAACAGGTCATGATATGCACAAGTCTTCAGTAGTAGGTGACCATTACTGGTCCCATCTCTGTTCTTCCCAAGGACTACCTGCCATGTCTGGTAATCTGAGCCTACTCTAGCAATGAAGACACCCAGAATTATGAACTTGGCATATAGCCAGTAAGGATCTCCAGGTCTTCATAAAATTTTTCTTTGATTTTGTTAGGGTTTGTCATGGTGGAACCAAAGAAACTACTGATGGTGGCACAGCATTTTCCTGGAAGTGTTGTCAAGAACCTGTCATTCACTCCTTTGGGTAGACGTTCAAAATTCCTGAGTAGATTAACTTTTTTTAAAGAAAGACTTTATTTATTTTGAGTTTTACAAATTTTCCCCAGTTCTTGCTTCCCTCCCCCCACCCCTCCACAGAAGGCATTCTGTTAGTTTTTTTTATTTTTTTTTTCTTAGGTTTTTGCAAGCCAATGGGGTTAAGTGGTTTGCCCAAGGCCACATAGCTAGGTAATTACTAAGTGTCTGAGGTTGGATCTGAACTCAGGTACTCCTGATTTCAGGGCCAGTGCTCTAAAAACTGTGCCACCTAGTTGCCCCTCTATTAGTCTTTACATTGGTTCCATTGATCTCACTTGATTGTGATGACAAAGAAATCATATCCTTAAGGAAGAAAAATAAAGTATGAGATAGTAAAATTACATAATAATATTACATTTTTTTCTAATTTGACAGTAATAGTCTTTGGTCTATGATCAAAGTCCATAATTCTTTTTCTGGATACAGATGGTATTCTCCATTGCAGATAGTACAAAATTGTTCCTGGTTGTTGCACTGAAGGGATGAGCAAGTCCATCAAGGTTGATCATCACCCCCATGTTGCTGTTAGGGTGTACAATGTTTTCTGGTTCTGCTCATCTTGCTCAGCATCAGTTCATGCAAATCCTTCCAGGCTTCCCTAAATCCCCATCCCTCCTGATTTCTAACAGAATAATAGTATATATGTACCACAGTTTGTTAAGCCGTTCTCCAGTTGAAGGACATTCACTTAATTTCCAATTCTTTGCCATCACAAACAGGGCTCCTATAAATATTTTTGTACAAATGATGTTTTTACCCTTTTTCATAATCTCTTCAGGGTATAGACCCAGTAGTGGTATTGCTGGATCAAAGGGTATGCACATTTTTGTTGCCCTTTGGGCATAATTCCAAATTGCTCTCCAGAAAGGTGAGATGAGTTCACAGCTCCAACAACAATGTATTAGTGTTCCAGATTTCCCACATCCCTTCCAACATTGATCATTGTCCTTTCTGGTCATATTGGCCAGTCTGGGAGGTGTGAGGTGGTATCTCAGAAATGCTTTAATTTGCATTTCTCCAATAAGTAATGATTTGGAGCAATTTTTCATATGACTATGGATTACTTTGATTTCCTTAGCTGAAAATTGCTTTTGCATATCCTTTGACCATTTGTCAATTGGGAAATGGCTTGTTATTTTGAAAATTTGATTCAGTTCTCTGGATATTTTGGAAATGAGTCCTCTGTAAGAAATACTAGTTGCAAAAATTGTTTCCCAATTTACTACATTTCTTTTGATCTTGGTTACAGTGGTTTTGTCTGTGCAAAAGCTTTTTAATTTAATGTAATCAAAATTATCTAGTTTGTTTTGAATGATGTGTGCCATCTCATCCTTGGTGATAAACTGTTTCCCTTTCCACAGATCTGACAGGTAAACTACTCCTTGATCTTCTAGTTTGCATATAATATTGTTTTTAATGTCTAAATCCTGTATCTATTTGGATCTTATCTTGGTATATGGTGTGAGGTGTTTCTTCCATACTAACTTCCAATTTTCCCAACAATTTTTATCAAAGAGAGAGTTTTTGTCCCAATAGCTGGAATCTTTGGGTTTTTCAAACAGCAGATTACTATAATCATTACCTGCTATTGCACCTAGTCTATTCCACTGATCCATGCCTCTATTTCTTAGCCAATACCAGACAGTTCTGAGGACTGATGCTTTATAATATAATTTTAGATCTGCCTTCTCTTACACTTTTTTTTCATTGAATCCCTGAAAATAATTGACTTTTTATTTCTCCATATAAATTTACTTACAACTTTTTCTAACTCATTAAAGTAATTTTTTGTAATTTTGATTGGTAGGGCGCTAAATGAGTAGTTTAGTTTTGGTAGAATTGTTATTTTTATTATATTAGATTGGCCTATCCATGAATAGTTGATGTTTGCCCAGGTATTTAAATATCTGGTTTTATTTGCATGATAAGAGTTTTGTAATTATTTTCAAAAAGTTTTTGAGTCTGCCTTGGCAGGTAGACTCACAGGTATTTTATTTTTTCTGAGCTTACTTTGAATGGGATTTCTCTTTCTAGTTCTTTATTCTGTATCTTTCTAGTCATATATAGAAATGTTGAAGATTTATGAGGGTTTATTTTATTTCCTGCTACTTTGTTAAAGTTGCTAATTATTTCTAGTAGTAGTTTATAGATGACTTTTTGGGATTCTCTAGCTATACCATCATGTCATCTGCAAAGAGCAAGAGTTTTGTCTCCTTCTTCCCTATTCTAATTCCTTCAACTTCTTTTTCTTCTCTTATTTCTGAGGCTAACATTGCTAATATGATATTGAATAGTAGTGGTGATAATGGGCATCCTTGTTTCACCCCTGATTTTATTGTGAATGCCTCAAGCCTATCCCCATTGCATATAATGCTTGTTGATGGTTTCAGATAGATACTGCATATTATCTTAAGGAACAAATAATTTATTCCTATACTCTCTAGTGTTTTTATTAGGAATGGATGCTTTTTCAGTATCTATTGATATTATTACATGATTTCTGATAGGTATGTTATTGATATAATTAATTATACTAACAGTTTTCCTAATATTGAACCAATCCTGCATTCCTAGGATACATCCTACTTGATCATAATGTATTATCCTAGTGAAAACTTGTTGTAATCATTTTACTAAGATTTTAAGATTTTTGCATCTATGTTCATTAGGGAGATAGGTCTATAATTTTTTCTTTCTCTTTTTTTAAACTCTTCCTGGTTTAGGTATCAGAACCATATTGGTGTCATAGAAAGAGTTAAGCAGAGTTCCATCTTCACCTATTTTTCCAAAGAGTTTATATAGAATTGGAACCCATTGTTCCTTAAATGTTCGATAAAATTCACTTGTGAATCCATCTGGCCCTGGAGATTTTTTTCTTAGAGAGCTCAATAATGGTTTGTTGAATTTCTTTTTCTGAGATAAGATTATTTCAGTTTTTAATTGCCTCTTCATTTAATTTGGGCAACTTATATATTTGTAAATATTCATCCATTTCACTTAGATTGTCAAATTTACTGGCATAGAGTTGGACAAAATAATTCTGAACTATTACTTTAATTTCTTCCTCATTGGTGATGAGTTCACCTTTTTCATTTATGATACTAGCAATTCTTTCTATTTTTTAATCAAATTGACCCCAGGTTTATCAATGTTATTGTTTTTTTTCATAAAACCAGATCTTGGTTTTATTTAATAGTTCAATAGTATTCTTGCTTTCGATTTTATTAATTTTTACCTTAATTTTTAGAATTTCTAAATTGGTATTTAATTGAGGGCTTTTTAATTTGTTCTTTTTCTCATTTTTAGTTGCATATTTAGTTCATTGATTTCTTCTTTCCCAAATTTCTTCCTGTAAGCATTTAAAGATATAATATACCCCTGACAGTCACCTTGAGTGTATCCCATAGGTTTTGCTATGTTGTATCATTATTGTCATTATCTATGATGAAATAATTAATTCTTTCTATAATTTGTTTCTTGATCCACTCATTCTTAAAAATGAGATTATTTAGTTTCCAGTTAGTTCTGGGTCTATATCAACCTGGCCCAGTATTGCATATGATTTTTGTTGCATTATGATATGAGAAAGATGTATTCACTGTTTCTGCCTTTCTGCAGTTGATCATTAGGTTTTCATGCCCTAGTACATGCTCAATTTTTGTGTAAGTGCCCTGTACTGCAGAAAAAAAAGTATATTCCTTTCTATCCCCATTCAATTTCCTCCATAGGTCTATCATATCGAGGTTTTCTAACAATCTGTTTACCTCCTTAACTTCCTTCTTGTTTATTTTTTGATTCAAGTTACCTAAATCTGAGATAGGGAAGTTGAGATCTCCAACTGTCTTTGTCTTTCTGTAGTTCTTTCAACTTCTCCTTTAAGAATTTGGATGCTGTCCCATTGGGTGTGTACTATTGAAAGAACTTTATTGTCTACGGTACTTTTTAGGAGGATATAGTTTCCTTCATTATCTCTTTTAACTATTTTAAACTATTTTTTAACTATCTATTTTTTGCAGCTGCTTTGTCTGAGATAGGAATTGCTACTCCTGCTTTTTTCACTTCAACTGAAGCAAAACATATTTTACTCGAATCTTTTACCTTTACTCTTTATGCATCTTTCTGCTTCAAACGAGCTTCTTATAAGCAGCATATTGTAGAATTCTGTTTTTTAATCCAGTCTGCTATTAGCTTACCTTTTAAGGGAGAGTTCATTCCATTCACATTCAAAGTTATAATAACTAACTCTTTATTGTCCTCCATGCTATCTTCCTTCTGTTTGTATTTTTTCCCTTTTTTCCCTTTATCCATATTCCCCAGTGTTTTGCTTCTGAAAACTGCCATCTTCAATGTGTTTGCCCTCTTATATCAACCCTCCATCCCCTTTTTTCCCTTTTCTCTTTTCCCCTTCTTCCCTTCCTTCTGTTAGTTCCCCTTTCTCTCCCCCTCCCCATCCTCCCCCTTTCCCCCTTTTAATGCTTGAAAGGTAAAATAAGTTTCTTAAATTGATTGTGTTTCTAAGTTAAC
Source organism: Macrotis lagotis (assembly GCF_037893015.1). Taxonomy (NCBI): domain Eukaryota; kingdom Metazoa; phylum Chordata; class Mammalia; order Peramelemorphia; family Peramelidae; genus Macrotis; species Macrotis lagotis. The sequence goes on along the minus strand of NC_133664.1, from coordinate 186,767,771 downwards.
TTTAAACCAAGTCTGATGAGATGAAGATTCAGGTGGTTCTTCCCTCCTCCCTTCTTCCCTTCAATTACAATAGTTTTTTGTACCTCTTTACCCCATTCAGTCTCCTTCCAACCTCCCTTCTTCTTACTGGCTGCCTTTTTAAAGAGGTATTGTTTTTAAATCATTCTGAGTCACAGAAAAGTTAGGAGTGTCCATCACTTCTGGCTATATATATTCTTACTAATAGAGTTACAATTCTCAAGAGTTATAAAAATCTTTCTCCTAAGTGGGTATATAGCCAGTTTCATCTTATTGTATAGCAAGTTTTTTTTAATCTTTTCATGTGTCTCTTGAGCTTCCTGTTTGATGTCCAAATTTTCTATTTATCTCTGGTCTTTTCATCATGAAATCTTGGAAGTCTCCCATTTCATTAAATTTCCATCTTTTTCCCTGGAAAAGAAGACTGAGCTTTGCCGGGTAGTGGATTCTTGGCTGCGTTCAAAGCTCCCTTGCTCTTCAGAGTATCTCATTCCAGGCCCTTAAAGTTGCTGTGGCCAGGTCCTGTGTAATCCTTACTGTGGCTCCTGGGTATTTAATTTTTTTTCTTTCTGGCTGCTTGTGGGATTTTTTCTTTTATCTGATAGTCCTGGAATTTGGCCACAACATTCCTTGGTGTTTTCATTTTAGGATCTCTTTCTGGAGGGCATCTATGTAGTCTTTCAACAAGTATTTTGCCCTCTGGTTCCATGATATCAGAGCAATTTTCCATCACTAAACCCTGTAATATTAAGTCCAGGACTTTTTTTCTCTTCAATGTTTTCAGGAAGGCCAATAATTCTAAGATTCTCCATTCTTGACCTGTTCTTGAGGTATTTTACATTTTTTTCTATTTTTTCAATCTTTTGGTTTTGTTTAACACAATCTTGTTGTCTCATGAAGTCACTAGTTTCCATCTATTCCATTCATTTTTTTAGAAAAGATTTTTCTTCATTTATCTTTTGCAACTCCTTTTCCAGTTGGTCCATTCTATTTTTGAAGGATTTTTCTATTTACCCAAATGTAGTTTTGAGGGAATCATTTCCTTTTTGCATTTGCCCAATTGAGGATTTGAGAGAGTTATTCTCATTTTATATTTGTCCAATTGTATTTTCCAAGGATTGGTTTTCTTGTATGATATTAATTTTCTCTGGAATTTCTTTTCCCAATTTTTCCAATTGATTTTTAAACTCCTTCCTGATTTCTTCAAGGAAGTCTTTCTGGGCTGGAGACCAATTCATATTCTCCTCAGCAGTGCTAGTTCTCTCTGGGTTAGAATCTGTCTCTTCTGAGTATTTCTCCATGGGCCTCCCTTTTCTCTGGCCTTTTTTCATCTTGTGTTGGTAGGGCAGGGAGCTGCCTTTCAGAGTTTTGCTTTTGAATAGCTAGAGGCTTTGTTCACTTGGTTTAGTAATTCCTAGGACCAGCCAGTAGGGGATGCTGGTTGCTTTCTCTGTAGTGAGGTCCTCAGCAGCAGGGTCCGAATTGACCTTGAACACTGGGCTGTGCCCTGGGGGAGGGAGTTAATCTCTTTCTGTTGAGTGAACTCTGTTGCCCTGAGGGGCTAGTGGTGGTGGTGGGGGGGATTGTTTGTTCTGGGCAAAGGGCTCTGCTGAAAGTGTGGAGCTCAGGTCTGAGGCCCAGTTGGTTGTTCTCCAGGCATGCTCTGAGACCCTGTGCTGGAACTCATTCTCCCTCAGCATCTCCACCCCCCAAAGACTCCACAGTTAATGTTGGGTCTTGCACCCGCCACTCACCACAGTGTCTATGACTGGCCCTCTGGCTTCCCCAAGCTGCCATCCCTGCACTGATCCTCTGCTCTCATCTCCCAGTTCACCCATGGTCCCCTGAAACAGACCTTCTTGGTAGGTGTTCTTTTTACAGATTTTTTTTGTATCTCACTCACATTGTGGAGTCCCCAACTGCTGCAGTAAATAGGCCATGGTTAGGTAAGCAGATAATTTTAGGGCACTTTTTCTAGCCCCTTCCTCAAAACAGAATCCTTAAAAGGGTTGCTGAGTCACTGAGGGGGTCTGCCAAATCTCACTGCCGCTTTCATTGGGAAAAACAGCCTTATGGCCTTGGTAGACTGTGAGCCCCAAGGTTGTGACTGTAGGCCCAGTGTAACTGCACTTGCTGCTTTGTCACTTGCCTGTTGCCACAGGACTTAAATGCAAGATAAAGTATGGATTTAAGTGAGGTAAAGTTGCATGAAATCATCTGCTTCACTCTCTCCTCCAAAGTCATCATGATCAACCAGACAAATCTGCTGTATTGCTTTATTAGTAATATGTTAATATTATAATTACTATATTAGTAATATAGTGATGATAATTATAATAGTAGTATTATCATTAATAACCTACTGCATTTATTATATTTATAATACTATATTAGTTATTATATATTTATTAGTATTATAATTACTATATTAGTCATAGTAATATTATTGGTATTAGTAATCTACTCTATTAGCAATATGATATGTGCTATAATTACTTTATCAGATATGAGTAATAACAAACAATAGCAATGATAGTTAGCCCTTATATCTTTATTACAAATATGACCTCATTTGATCCTCACAATAACCCTGAAAAGTATATACTACTACAAGTGAAAAAACAATTTGCCCAAAATTGCATGGCTAGTAAATTTTTGGAGGTTGGATTTGCATTCAGATTGTACCGGGTCCTGTACTCCATCCACTGAACCATCTTATATCCTCTAGCAAATCATTTCTTCAGTGCTTAGTTGCTTTGTGATAGTGACTGGATTTTAAAAGGCTATATTAAAAGAGTTGAGCTTTGGTTGGTCTTGCTGAATGACTTTGAGTATGGTTGGGTCTGATGACATTTAGTGTCTAAGTATTCTGAGGTGGTCTGAAGATCAGCCTAACTAAGTTTAAAATAACTGTCAGTAAAAGGTTCATCCCATGAAGAATATTTTGACAATAGCAATGCAGGAAATATCACCCAGCTTAGGACTCATAGATAAGGGTCATTTTGTATCTAGATATACAATATCCTCTCTGACAAAATCATTTAGTTTTCCAAGGAACAAAGTAAAACATTGTGACTATATCTATATATATTTTTATCTTCATATATGTATATATATGTGTGTGTGTGTGTGTGTGTGCATCTAGCTACACGTATATAGATATTTATATCTATGTGTGTGTATATATATGTATATATACATATACATATATATATATATATATATATATATATATATATTCTGGATAATTGACATATGGGTAAAGCAAGAAAGTTCCCAGGACTTTCCTTAGGGTTACTCACTCTTCATTTTTTCAACTTCCTCCTAGTCTAGCTTTGCTTTAGTCTGAAAGATATTAATATAATACCTGAAGGGGTAGTTAGTAATATGAATGAATTCCTCCTGTATAACATCTGCATAAATCATGTTACTTTCTTTTAAAGAAACATCTAAAACATCTGTCCATTTGGTATTTGAAGTCACTCTGACAACCCTGTGTGTGTGTGTGTGTGTGTGTGTGTGTGTGAAATTCAAATATTTTAGGAATCACAGAATATTTCATGTACTATTGCACTTTTTAAAAATGTGGAAATATAATAAAAAAGCTATGAAGGCTGCTTGATAACTTTTTTACTGTTGTAAAACAGTGGGGGGAAAGGACTGAATTGTCAGATTTCTGTTTAATCTTTTGGATCTTCAAAGCTAATGAGCACCATTAAAGTATACATTTCAGGTATTTCCAATTCTTTTCTCTCTGTATGTCTACAAAGTTATCCAAACAAACATAAGTATCTATATTTCAGTTGGATTGAACTAGTGACTAGAAAATGTCAAAGGAAGATCATAATTGGTTTGAAAGGAACAAATCAGATATATCAAGAAAGCCTCCTTCTAAGTTTTAGTTCATGAGTCAGATTGTAGAAGCTTGGAAGAAAGTCTTTGACTAAGGACAAAATGAAATAAAAACTGAAGTGATATCATTGTGGCAGTGCACAATAAATTTCTTTGTCAAATAGAGGATATTATTTACACATTACAGATTACCAGAAATATAGAGAAAGAAGATATAGTAGAGATAAAAGACTATAACAATATCTTATGGAAAACTTCATTCTACTATTAATGAAGTATTGACTGAAATTTGTCTACTTCCAGAGAAAGAAAATATTAATTGGGAAAATTTAAACAAAAAACATATTTAAATAAAGAAATCATGTCCTCCTAGGATGTTTAATAATAGATAATTAAAAACTGTTAGTATTTATAATGTATTTAAAGGTTTGCAAAACCCTTTAGAGCAACCTGGAATTAAGTATTATTATTATTATTATCTCCATTTTATAGATAAGAAAACTTGAGGCCCAGAGAAGTCTTTTTGACTTCAGATCCAGCACTAACTATTGCACTATAAGCTGGGCTTGGTCAAAATATATTACTCCAGGCTTCACTTCTCACTATCTGCTTTCCAACACAGACTCCTGTTGCCAAATTTCTCACTCTCCCAATATTTTGAATCTCACAAGCTCATAGCTCTCTCCAGTATCCTTCACTAGAATTAGGGAATAAGTATAATATGCAGAGACAAAAGCCTATATTCATGGACTTCATGTAGGTTTCAGATAGAACCCTGAAACTTTGCCCCATCTAAACATTTATAGATGTGCCTATTCTAAAGAGGAAGAGGGGGAAAAGCAGCATGACTTCTTTTAGCAAAATTATTCTGACAGTTCAGTGTAGAATAGATAAGAAGAGAAACTGGAAACAAGGAAACTAACACATATTCCAAGTAATAAATGATGAGAACCTGAAATGGGTGATGGACATATTAGTTGAGAAATGGTAAGAGATGTGAGAAATTGTATTGTGATACAGTCAACACAACTTATTAACCAATTGATAATGAGACAGGAAGGGAATTGAAGGAGAGAAAATAATCAAGGACACCTCTTAAGAGGAATACCTCTTTAGAATCCAGGTGGCTGGATTCCTTCCAGCCTCCATAGGAAAGTATGGAGAAGGAAAAGCATGGTAGGGGTTAAGACAAAGATGGGAATAGAGATAAGATATAGTTCCATTTTTGACATAATGAGCTGACAAAATACCACAGGAAATCCAGATACAATTCTTTAGCAAACTGTTATTGATTATAGGACTATAGTTTAGTAAAAATATTACAGCTGTATTCATAGGATACACAGGACATATTTCTCTCCAGGTAAGAAAATTTATTTGGGTCTTGGTCTTCTCATCTGTGGAGCTTGTTATATTTAATTTCATTTGAAGTACTTAAATTCTATGACCTTTAGGAACTTTGACTATCTAATTTACAAAACTGAAAAAATAAAACAATATATATGAGAGCACTTAGTAAATTGTAAAGTGTTTTACAAGAAACCCTGGGTTTTGAATCAGAGGATCTGGGTTTGATTCTAGCTTTTCTACTAATTGTGTGAACTTGGGCAGGGGAGGAGGAATCAATTCACATCCTCCTGGGCAAAATGAGGAAGTCAACCTTGATGGCTTTTAGATTCTTTCAGTTTTATTACTTTTATCTTAAGGTAGCACTGTAGACCATATAACATGGTATAACTCATGTGGAAATCCCTGAAGGACTGTTTTCAGGATCCTGGAGAGCATAATCTTGCACAAGTTTTGTTTGCTCTGGCCTACCACATAGTTGGGAGCATCCTTTCTCTATTATCTATGTAACTGAAACTGCTGTTGTCTTAAAACAGTCTAACTCGGGAACACTTATGGTTTTTGTTACATTCAGATCTAAAGGTAAAAGTGATTCTTTTGCTTATATCATATAGTAAGGAAGAGGGGGACCTGAGTACCCCTCCTGGCCCAGGTAGATAGAGAAACAGGATGAAGTCTTTGGTTTTTTAAATTTTTTTCTTATCTGGGCATAAGAAGTGGAGTCACTGATCTGGGCTGAGACCACAAGACACATGGATTCAGAAAGCCAAGCATCAAAACTGGATATTGTTGTCAGTCCAATAGAAGCTGGTAATAAGTCTGTCTTTGAAAATGAATTTATTGAGGCAAATACTATGATCTGAGCTAAATTTGAAATATTCCCAAACCATTCCCATATATAATGTTGGGGGAATTATGCCTGTAAGATATAGGGAGAAATAATGTTCACACTTATTCTTGATATATATTTTTAAAATGAATATCTCTTTGTAATACCTTGTCTAATGATATATGTTTAAATTGAACTCAGGTGTTAGTCACTGGGTCCCAAAATGGGGGTGACTCTGGGGGCTTACACTAACACCCCTCTTAGGGTATTTGAAAACCCAACTCTGGGAGAGCTGGGTCATCCAGGTTACAGTACAGATAACCTCATCCCCAGAGTTACTAAGAAATATAAATTGATATTATACAGGAAGGTTTAAGAGGTTCTGGCAACCCTATCAGCTTATGAAGGGATTGACTTTCCTTTCCTGTATGACTTAAAATTTTCTCCTTTCAAGTTAGGGAAGTACAAAGTAGATGTAGTATCCAAAAAGGCTGCATGTTTTGCATATATTAGGAGAAAAGGAAAGTTCCTGGTAACTTCCTTTGTCCTTTTCTCACATCACAAATAAATAGTTGTCAACATGTAAGACATAGAGATTGGTCCTGAAAGTATAAAATTTGGAATCAATAGCTTTCAGGGAAGGAGAAAGCCTCAAGTTTTGAAGAAGTAGAAAGACTGGTTATAGGAAAAGCAAAGGTAAATAGCTTTTTCTGGTCCCAGTAATTCTGGTCCCAAAATAATGGGATGAATAGGCAGAAACCTCAAGGGTAAGTCAAGAGTGAGTAGATGACTAGAGGGAGACTTGCTAAACTTGGTCAAATTTACAAATTTGTCTAAGCATATATACTTGCAAATACTTGCATAGAAGTATAACAATTATCAGACCAGTTTGCCAAAAGTGTGTTTGAGAAAGGGCTTGTTTTTACTGGCACGGGATGCAATTATGAACATAACTTCATTTTCCAGCAGTTTATTAAGAGTTCTGTTTCAGGAAGGAAATCATTTCTCAGCCAGCATTACTTAGGGGGATGTGTATAGAGGCAGAGAGGGATAGAGAAAGAGCAAGGAGATGATAGGAAGGGAAAAAAGGAAGAAGAGGAAAAGTTTGATGAAATTAGTTTTAATACTAGAAGAAATCTTAAAGATTATTTAGACCTTCTTTTAGAATGGATGGAATTTTCACCTAGAGTAGTTAAATAATTTAAAAGTTCAACAGATAGTAAGTGACAGAGACAATCTAAACCCAGAAGGCAATAGGATGAGGGAAAAAAAGAGAGGTAGATGAGAGAAAAGGCAATGAATAGGGGGAAAAGGAAAAGAGATGTGGAAAGAAAAGGGAGGGAAGGAAGAGAGATAAGGAGAATAGATATGAAATGTCAAGGGGAAAAGGTAAGGAAAGAGCAAGAGTGAGCAGGAAAAGGAGAAAAAGGAAGAGAGGGAGGAAGATGATCAGTATCACTAAAAAGAGAAGGGAAGATCTGCAGTTGAAACTTTGAGAGAGAGAGAAAAAGGAAAGGGGGGAGAGAGGGAAAGAGAGAGAGAGAGAGAGAGAGAGAGAGAGAGAGAGAGAGAGAGAAACTAAGAAAGAAAAATTAAAAATCCTTTGTGCAACCTCTCTCTATTTTGTCCACTGATTCTGATCTACTTAAGTCATATGTACTTAGTTCTCTTTTGCTAGAATTTACATAGATGCTCCATTTCTTCCCTTAGAATGGAAGGCAATGTTGTACCCTCTTCATTCTTGTTATATTCTGAAATGTGAGTTACTAGGGATGATGCCTCTTTTTCTGAAGCCAGTTCAATCCCAAGAACTTACTCTAGTAACAGAAAAGACTCCTCTATAAATCAGTCACATGTCCCATTATTTCCCCCTTTTCTAAACCCCCTTTTCTTCCTGATGTGGAGGTAGAAGAATATGAATGCATTATTGTTTTTCCATTCCAAAATGTAATGAAGTGTCGATTGATAATTTTGCTGTTAGGAATCTCTTAACAAAGCTCTTGATTTTTTTGCAGAGGAAATGTGAATGTATGCATATGAGGACAGTTTTCCAAAATACAGTGAAGCTGCTCCATTTGCCAGATTTTTTCTATGCCATCTTTAAGACAGCATAGAGAAAGATAGCGGGTACCAGATATAGGCCAATGACAACTTTCAAACAAAGTTTGAATTTGTGAGAGAATTTGTGAAATCTATGAAGGAAAATATAGCTCTTGAGCTAAAGGGACCCTTAAAGATTATTTAGTTTTCTCTACTTTACAGATGAGTATACTAAGAGAGAGAATACAGAAAGATTATATGACTTTCCAAATCAAAAAGGTTTTAACAAACAGAAAAGCCAGAATTGAAAACACAGACTTCCTGATTTCATATCCAGAAGTCAGAAGGAAGAACAGGTTTGCCAGAAAAGATAATGAGTTCAGTGTTGGACACATTGAGTTTGAAGTGTTGATGAAACATCCAGGTGGTGATGTCCTACTGGCAGCTGGAGATGCTGGATCAGAGTTGCAAATAAAGATTTGAAAATCTTCTGCATTGTAGTGATACTTGAAGCCCCATGAGTGAATGATATTGCCAGGGGACATAATGAAAGAAAAGAGAAGAGAAGAGGACTGAGGACAAAATTTTGAGGAACTGCCTACCTTAAGAAGTTGAATAAAGGAGAGCCAGTGAAGCTATGCCTTATAATCCTTGCACCTTGAGCAAATTTATTTGTGGGAGAATGGATGTTTTAGTAGACAAGACATGCTTACAAATTGAGATGAAGCATCTCATTTCCAGGGAGTCTTTTTTGCCTTTCCACTTCATCTCCAAAATACAATATAATACAGTTCCTAGCCCTAGAGCTTCCAAGGAAAGATAGAGCAACATGTTGATAGACAAAGGAGAATGCAGGTCTGGAGCACCCTAACAATGGACATCTGGTAGTGGTGGCCAGAGACTGAACTAAGTAGATGGGTTAGAATGGACTCTCCTGGTCCCCTGTTAGTGTACTGGTACAAACATCAAAAAACTCTACCTTAGTTATAACTCTGGTAGTTAGAGGAAGAGAGAAAGGAGCTTCTGGGTATTTAGGAGAATCAGTCTCTGAAGTCAAGAGAGAAGATAATAAGAGTGTTAAACCCTTTGGAGTTTGTGGCAATCTAACATCTTCCTGTGCTGATAGAGCATCTTCTGTAGCGAAAATGGCTTACAGGGGCAGTTTTAAAACCCAGGAAGCTGGAGTAGAAATAGATAATACATGCAACTGAAGAAAGGATTTGAGGCACTAAATAGTACTAATGTTTCCTTTTTCCATCATATTTTGCAGACATGAAGGATACTTGTGGTATTTTTACACTGAGTGTGAAAAATTTGATTAACCATAGAGCTTTCACTCTGCTATTAGAATCATTACAGTCTTTGTACTGAATGCCAATCACAGAGGAACTGTCCTTGGTAATACTATTGGAGTTGTATGATCTCAGCCTTGGGGCTAAGATGTTACTGGAAAAAGAAAGCAAGTCTTTCATCCTTTTTAATTCCAAAGGCTATTGCAACCACTTCCATCCATTTTCTTCTAGTCAAAAATGTTTTAACAAGTTGCCTACTCAACATACAATACCAACTCTAAAAATGTTCTCAATGATAATTTTTGCACATCTCCTATCAGTTGAAAATTACCATATACTGAAGAGATATCCAGAGCAAGGCAGGTTTTCACATTTTTTTCCAGTCATGTAAGTCCAGCATGATTTATCATCTTCTTAAAAATAAAAAGCAACTAAAAAAATCACCATTCCCAACCTCATCACAGTGGTAAATATTTATTGCAAACATTCTATCATTTTTTTCAGACTCCATTTGCTTCTGACCCCTAAACTTCTCAGCTTGAACTTAGCTGAAATACATGCATAGACAATATGAAAAGGATCCAAAGCCCAAGCTCCAAGTAGCATTTGGAATTCCAGCCTGCTGAGAAATATTTACACTTAGTTCACTTGGCTTGAAAACCACTGAAGGGAACTTACTTTGAACAGTAACTGTATGCCTTGTAAAAGCTATCAAAAGTTGCACACAGATGCATTTTACAAAGACCCAGAGAGATGTTCACACTTCTTGGCAGGTGTGTAAGCCCCTGGCTCTGTCTATCTAGAGACAAGGGTGACAAAGGTGGATCAGGTGGTATTGAATATGTCTTTATTACATGAATTTAAACATTATCTCCACATCTGTATGGCTTGGCAGCAAACTGTAAATGTGTTTCTATCATTTTAGCTCTCCAAGTGCTGCTATCTTTCCATAAGCCATAATGAATCTCACAGTCAAACATTGCATGGGGTGCAATCTTCTGAACACCTGCACTCTTCAAATCCTGCCTTTGACTTAAGGGATAGTGTGTTCTCATTTCATTGGCATTGAATTATAAGGTCTGTGCTAAATTGTGACCTGGAAAGATTCAATAGAGAAAAAATCCAAAAGAATAAAAAGCATAAAGAAACTTCAGTCTGTTAATTTCTGTACCACTAAATTTATCAGAATGATAATGATTTGAGGAAGTCATTCTAAAGCAGAAAAAAATAAGGATCACATTTGGACACTGATTTCTGCTGGAAAACATTTTCATGATTTGAATGTCTCTGGTAACTATTATTATAACCTTGAGTTTATTCCAGTAACAAATCAATTGCAATAAAAATGAACAATGGGCTCTAGGTAGAACTCTTTGCCTATAAAATGTTCTTGTCAAAACAATCAAATCACAGAGTCACCACACTGCCAACGTCAAATAATAAAGAACTTAAAAACTTGTGTCACCCAGAAGTCTCTGTAAGAGGTTGTATATATTAGAAATCAAATGTTAAGATACTATTCAGTCCAGCTGAGTGGTTTGAAGGCTTATTGTTTCTGATACCTTCAAATACCAGAATCTCAGGATTATAAGAACCCAGAAGTCATCTACTGTATGTATACATGATGAGTACTCATATAAGTTTTGAATAGAGATCATTAGCAAGGGAGATCCTACTATCTCCTAGGCAGTTCCCACATTTGGGGATAGCACTCATTGTCAGGAAAATTTTCTTAACTTAAATTAAAACTGCCCCTTTAAAGCTTCCATTTCTTATTCCTACCTTGATCCTTGGAAGTCAAATAGAACCAATCCATTTCTTCTTTTTTTTTGTATCAGTCCTTCAACTAACTATTATATCTTCACTAGGTCTATTTTTAAATTTTTTTCACATTACTATAATAGTTTTGTTGTAAAAGTAAACATAATCCCCCTCACACAAAGAAAGAGAAACCTCAAGAAAAATGAAGTGAGAGAAAAAATGTGTGCTACAGTCTGTATTCAGATACCATTAGCTCTGTGTTTAGGATAGATGGTATTCTTTAGCAGTTCATCAGAGAAATAGTTTCAATATTTTTCCCAACAGTTGCTATTGCTAGCTGAATTTCCCTTCATCCTTTCCCTATTTATTCTATTTTCTCTCTCCTTTCAAAGAGCCCTCCTCAAAATTGTGTTATATCTGATTACCCTCTCCCACAATCTTCTCTCTCTTCTATCACCTATGCCTTCCCTCCCCTCCCTCTATCCCCTTTCTTCCATCCCTTTCCTCTACTATTTTCCTCCAGGAAAATAGATTTCTATACCCAATTGAGTGGGTATGTTATTTCCTCTCTGAGCCACTTCTGATGAGAGTGAAGGCTCTCTCATTCCCCCTCCATTTTCCCCCCTTCCACTCCACTGCAAAACCTTTTTCTTGCCTCTTTTATGTGAAATACCAGCCCATTCCAACTCTCCTATCCCTTTCTCCCAGTTCATTGCATTCTCACCCATTAACTTCATCTTTATAATGTGGTTCCCTCCCATGCCTTGTCTATTCTATATATGCTTCTTCTAACTGCCCTAATAAATGAGAAGTTCATATGAGTTATCAGTATTATTTTCCCATGCAGGAATACAAGTAGTCTAACAACATCATTAAATCCCTCATAATTACCCTTCCCATCGAACCTCTCCTAAGCTTTCACCTGAGATCTGTAGGTGAAGATCAAATTTTCTGTTCAGTTCTGATCATTTCAACAGGAAAGATTGAAAGTCCTCTATTTTTTTTGAATACCCATCTTTTCCCCTGGAAGAGTATATTCAGTTTCCTTGGGTAGTTGATTCTTGGTACATCCAGTTGAAATTCAGCTGTCAGGTAGTAAAGCGAAATTGGGATTCAGGAGAGAGATTAGAACTAGATATATAAATGTTTGAATCATCTGCATATATAAAATAAAATAAAATTGTGGGAATTTACAAGATGAGAGAGAGAGAGAGAATGAACATTTAGGTCAAAGTCTTTGGAGAGAGAGTGGGTGGGAATAAGAAATAGTGGATGGGAGGAAGAAGATAATTTATTGTAGGAGACAGGACTTATTTCTGTTTTCTCATTGATCACCTGAATGGGTAATATTCAGAAGAAAGAGTAGACTTTGCTTCCCCATTCAGATGGAAGTACAGAATGGTCATTTAGTTCTATTGAACTTGACATGCATGTCTTGCCTAAATTTATTTTTGTCTGATTATTTCAAAGTTACAATCCATTTAATTTTTTTACTTGTCTGAACACTTGGAAATCACTAATTCTTTTAAAAGTTAATCTTTTTTTCTATGGGACAGTGCCCAACTTTGTGAGATTTTATTCTTGTTATATTTTCTTTCCTTTGTTTTTTTAAAATCAAATTCAATCTCAGCTGTCCTTTCTAAATGTAGTCACACATTTCTATGTGATTCTACTTGAAATTCCTTGGTACATAATTTGTCTTTTCCTGATTGTTCATAATATTTTCTTTTTGACATAGGGACCCTACTTGATAAACATATAACCACTTTAGTTAAACTTGACATTATCTCTAGCAATAATCTGAGTAGTCTATCAATCTGTACTTTGTCATCTGGATTTAACACTTTTATGAAGCTTACTTTTAAATTTTCCCAAAATTTATAATGTTTTTTATTGTTTTTCTAGGAAGTTGATAGTTTTTATATTATCTACCAGAGACATGCTTACCAAGATATCATCTTTTGCTTTGTTTTTGGAAGTAGATCTCATGAGTTGTCATCTTATTGTCTTTTGACTTTGCTCTAACATTTCTTGTTGTATCATTGCATTTTTGAGTTTAATTATTCTGTTATTTTTGATGTGGTATCCTCTGCTTTAAAAGTGAAATTTCTCTAGTTTAATTAGCAACTGTAAATTTTCCTTTCAAGTTTTTTTTAAATTAACAGCTTTAATAGAGTTTCTTATCTCATTAGTTCTTACTTTCATTCTCAGGATTGCTGTAACCTTTTACTTATCTTAATAGGTTTTAATTATGGTTTGTCAGCTTATTTTTTCCTGCTAGAGTTTTAGTCCACAATTCTCTAAACCCACAAGTTTTTCTTCAATATATGAGTACTTTTATTCTCTGTTCTATTTTTCTTCATTGATTTTCTTGAATCATCGTCCCACCACCACAGCTATTTTAGCTATTGCTGGTGGTGGTATTGTAATTTTGTTTTATTTAGTGTCTTTTTCCATATCTAGTTATTCTGGAGTGCTAACACAGCCTTCTTACTAGAAGTCTCTCCCCTCTTCTTCTAGATAGTTTGGGAACAGATCCAGTATATATGGGCCCTTCCTTTATCTAAGACCATCTGCCCTTTCCATCCAGACAATTGGGGCTAACAAATTCACAAACTTCTACCATCTGAATAATGGATGATTCTGACTGAATCACTGCCAAGGGGAGACTCAAAGAGAAAATGGCAGATACTACCATGACCACATGGAACTTGGAGCCCAGAGCCTGGACCAGGGAGAAATGAGCTCCTAGAGTACAGGCTACAATTATAGGTTGGTAAGCCAGTAACATTTTCTTTTGTTGTTCGAATTTTATTTTGTCCCTTGTCAGAACTACCTTATAGGTATTTTTCTTTTTTCTTTTAAAAATTTATTTTATGTACTTCTTGACATTTTTGAGATGAGATGAAAGAGCCATTCAGACTTATATGAAACAAGTTGCCATAAATCAGTAGTCAAATGTCAGCAGAAGTCACATTTCTGCTGATTTAGGGGAGGATTATTAACAGAGGAAGTCTGAAAGAAAGTTACAAACCATATATTCTGGATACAGAAAGAGTAAACCCAAAAGAGGTGTAGTCATTCCTCTGAAGTCTTAATGAATGAGTGAATTTTCCTGACTCAGTGATCAATCCTCACTGATGGAGCCCCTTCCCAAGCCATACATGAGGAAGGGTACTAAGGGACCACTTAGGTTTAGTTACTTCATCCCAAAAATATAAAATTCTTCACAGAACACATGTCACCTGGAAGAAGTAACATGAGGTATTACAGATTACAGAGCATGAGAGCTTCATCTGTTATTATATATTATACAGGAATTTATCATATATTTTGAACATTTATTGAATACCTATCATGTGTCTAATATCATAAAAAGTTAGAATAAAGACACATGATATGTAGTTAAAAGCAAAAAAAACCCATTGCATCAATGCAAATACATAAGTGAATAATTTTCATGAGTATGAATCAACTGATATTTACTCTAAAACTTTTCCTTTTCTTACATTTATGTAGACTGTCTTTGCAAGATTGTCTTTTCTGACTAAATTTAGAACTTGTCATGTGCAAATCTTGTGAAAATTATAAGACCAGTCAAAGCTATAATTAACCTCAAAAGATTGTGACCAATAAGAATAAAAATAAAATGTCTATGGAAATAAAAAAAAATTCCCCTAAGCAAGCCAGGAGTGGACAAAACATGATTCTTAAATTTCAACCTCCTTGACCTTGTGATCAGTTGTCCCAAAAAATGTGAAGTGGATGCAAATCTCCCACTGAGTTCAAATGCTGCTAAAAGCAAATAGCTATATAGAAATGAAGAGAGTTCAGTACACTGAGTTCTGAATATGAGAAAATGTCCAGTGGGAGCAAGAAAAAGAGAATCAAGAAAGAGGAAGCATAAGTGAGATAATGTTCTGACTAGGAATTCTGGAAAGAAAATAATGTGAAATATTATCCTTACATTTCATCAATAATCTCTTACCCCCCCTTTAGTCTTTCAGGAAGAAGAGAGACACCAGTATCTTCTAGCCTAGTATGCAATACTCTGAAGTCATTTTCATATTTCTAGTATAATTTACACCACCCTCTTTCATCACAGCCAAATGAGCAAAACTCCTTTCAAGAATTTGTTTAGAGAGTCAGGTGGGTTGGACAAGGGGGAATTCTGGCCTATTTGTCATTTATCAAGTCTTCTATCTGCATCCAAAAGTGATGGTACTGGTTCCCATAGGGATCATTACATAAACATGATGTCTCATTACTTTAGCTAATGAATTCTGTTGAGATCATAGCCTATTAGGGTGTGGTTAGAGTAGGCCCAGGGTGTGAAGGTTTGAGGAAAGAAAATTCAGGAAGCAGTGTTGATGACTCAATGAATTACACTTCTCCTTTTGATTCAATACTATGCCCATGTTTCAGAGCAAAGGAAAAGCAATGTACAGTTAGAAGGGTAATGATTTAGCTAAGATAAATTGTCATGTCTGGCTTATCAAAAATGATAAAATGTTATTTCTTTCTTATTTCTATCATTTTATTTAAGAAGTGATTGAAATTGTGTTATTCTACCTACTGTTACATGCTACTCTACAACCATTGTTGAAATGAAATTGTTTTAGTAAATTAAGTAACTTTTTAATATAAATAATGATTGATCCTCTATAGATAATCAACCCATATTGCAGCACATTTAGAGTGGATTTTGCTTTATGTTTTGCCAACTAGTTTGTCAATGTCTCTCTGGGTATAGCCTATAGAAGTTGTGGTCTGGCAATTTGGGGCATAACATGTCTATTAAGACAAACCAAGATCTCCTTAGTTCCCATGCCAGTCATATTCATTGTTGATTCAAGCCACTTACTTTGTAAGATCCTTTTAATTTTAAAAAGTATACATTTCCACTGCTTTGGTTTCAGTTGTATATCTCATTTCACCAACTCAATGAGATTGTTTTCTTTGTGTTAAAATTTCAGATTTTACTTTATTATATTTTCTCTCTGTTGTGGCTAAATATGAAGTAGTGTTCCCAGCTCTTATCTTAGTTTGCCAGTACATGCTTGTTAAAATAATTATTTCATCTTATGAATTACTAAAACCTACTCTGCTGTTATTCTTCATATCTAACATATTTCTGGTAAGGTTCTTATCATGTTTAGAGGACCACTTATGACAAACTTATGGTTAGACAAGGGCAAAAGTCAAAAAGAAAAGTGAAGTATGAATGGGTTGAGATCTTTATTAATGGATAGAACATTCACATTATTAAAATCACAGATCCATTTGAATAATAAGCATATGAGATAGTATTCCCATTATCAGATTTTTCTATACTTTTGGGGCAACCAACACTAGCTATAGAAAGATTTTTGAAATGAAATTATTTTCTTTATTTCCTTTTACTTTTAAGAACAAGAGAGACTATCTAGGCCATAGAGGATACTCCAGAATTAGACCTGAGAACACCTGGATTCAAATCCTGCTTCTGACTCTTAAGGCTATAAACCATGAGTGAGCTAATTAATATCTCTGAGATGCAATTTCCTCATCTGAAAATTGAGGATGTTGGACTAGATAGGGTCTGATATTTTTTCTAGTTCTAGATTATAATGGCAATAATTATTAGCTACTTTTTATGTTGCACTTCAAGATTTACAAAATGCTTTACAAATATTTGCTCATTTTATTCTCACAACAAGCCTGGAAGATAAGTATTATTATTATTATTATTATTATTATTATTATTATTGTTGTTGTTGTTGTTGTTGTTGTTGTTGTTATTCCCATTTCATAGATGAGAAAACTGAGGCAAACAGAAGTTAATTTTTGCTTTATCACATCCTCTAACAATAAATACCTTTCTGAGTTCCATCTTGGACTCTCTTCTATTCTTCCTCTATACTATATCATTTGATGATTCCATCAGCTCCCATGGATTTTATTATCATCTCGATATTAATGATTCTCACATTTATCTGTGCTAGCCCAAATTTTCTGCTCACCTACAATTTTGTATCTTTCAAAGGTCTTTCTACATCATGAACTGGATGTGTGGCAGACCTATTAACATTCCCCCTAAACCTTCCTCTTTCTTACCTTATAACTTACTGTAGAGGACAACATTTTATCCTGTCCCTCAGACTCACAACTTAGAGATGTTCCTAGGCTCTCCACTCCCTCTCACCCCACCCCATATCTAATCTGTTTTTTTCTTTGCAACATCTCTTGAATAAGCCCCCCCACTTCCTTTCTTTCCTCTGATACTGCAACCACTCTCATACAAGTCCTTATCATCTCACATATGCATTATTATGAATTATTGAAATGGCCTGCTGCTGGGTCTGCCTGCCCCAGCTTTCTCTCCACTAGTTATTTTCCAAAAGAGATTGTCAAATAATGTAATTTCCCTACTCAATAAATTTCAGTGGCTCCCTGTTGCATACAGTATCAAATACAGAAGTTCTCTTATCCAAAACCCTTTATAACCTAGCCTCTTACTACCTTTTCAGTTTTATACCTCTCCCACAGCATAGATTATTCTACTTAGTTACAATGGCAAGGCACTCCATCTTGTTGTTCTAGTCATTTTGTCTAGCTGTCCCCCCCATGCCTAGAATGCCGTCTTATTTCTGTTCTGCCTAATTGACCTTCCTGAATTCCTATATTTTACTGTAAGCCTTCCCCAGCCCCCTCTTAATTCTAGTGTTTTCCTTCTTTATTCTGTATGAACCTTATTTTGTATATATTTGTTTTAACGTTGTCTCCTCTCGTTAGATTGAAGGTTCATGACAGTAGAGACTTTCTTTTGCTTCTTTCTTTATCTCCAGTCCTTAGTATAGTACCTAATGCATAGTACTTGTTTAATATATTTTACTCATTGATTGACTTTCCAAGGATTACACAATCAGTGCAAATGTCTGAGGTGGGATTTGAAATCAGGTTTTTCTGGGTCTAGGTCCAGTGTTCAATCCCTTGCACTGTCTAATTGCCTTATAGTATATGTGACTCTATGACTAATAATCAGGAAAAGAACTGAGTGACTTGTATAGAATAACGGTGTGGGAGGGAGATTCCTTCCATGATTATTTTTTATATTAAATCCTTCTGGTCTCCATCCAGGTTAAAAATTGCTTAAAGGCATAGACTTTGTCTTCTTCAATAGTGAAGTAGATTCTGCTTGTATTTTATCTCTCTGATATTAATTAAGGACCTTTGAAATCTATAGTAATCTGGGAAACTAAAATGGTTTTCAGAATGTTGTTGGTAGTATAATGGAAGTAGCCATGCTCTAAGAACTAGGAACATAAACTCTAATTCTGCTTCCATTACTGACCAGTAACATGACCTCAAACATGTCACATTTTTATTCTTTGGTGCATTTATAGCTCTTCTTCATCGGCACCATTTCTTTGGTAGCAGCAAACTAGTGAGATGGAACCTTAAACGCCAAACCATGGTAACTAACAATCTCAGCTTCCACTGTGGTCTGGCACAAAAACTCAAAAGCTTTTCCCCATTGGTTTGTTATGAATGAGACTATAGTCTTTGCAGAGACCAGGATTGCTTATTTGGCACAGATAATACAATTGTGAAGTGAAACATTGTGATGATGAATACATGAAGAAATAATGAGTTCTCATAGTCAGTCTTATTGTTTGCCTGAACCTTATTGTTTGCCATACTTATCTTGAAAAGTAGTGAATATTTGCATGCTTTCCAAATTATATATGTATGTAAAGAAGTACAAGTGTAAGAATAAACTGTATACCTTTAAAATTAACCCATCTTTATCTATATCAATATCCTATTAGAAAATACTTATTTTATTAGCAATTATATTTAACTTGGAAAGAAAAGAAGATATATTCATTCAAAATTTTTTTAAAAAGTTAAATATTATTCATAAGAACATTTTGTAGTCATTTTATGTCACTTTACATAGTTATTAAAGTCTAGAAAATGGTATTAAATGTGAATCTGTGCATTCATAACATTGTAGATTTAGATCTGAAAGAAACCTAAAAGGCCATCTAAATCCAGTCCTCTCATTTTACAGCTGAGAATACTGAGGTTAAGGGACTTATCACTCAGGAAAATCTAAGTCTCTTGGCTCCAGGGACAGTGCTCCCTCACTGTACTTTGCAACTTCCTTCTTCAGATTAACCCCTATTTATAAGAGATAAATACTGTCCAATTCTCCTACAAATTCAATACCATTTAAGATATAATATCAAATGTTAGAACACAGATTGTAAAAAGAACTGAAGATGTGCATTGATTCTTTTAACATGACTATCTGTCTGATGAATTTAACCACAAGGTTAAGCAAATTGGCAAAGCAAATTTGATGGCAAATCATAATAGGAATGATTGTGATGGGGGGAGGGGAAATTTGCAATAGAAGGGATCCTAGAGAAGGATCCTTGTAGCATAGTGGAAAGAGAAGCTGGATTTGAACCCACAGGATCAGGACTGAAAACTTGGTTCTATTACTTATCAGCTGCTTAACATTGGATACTCACTTCACCCCTAGGAAATTTAGTTTCCTTAATTATAAAACCAAACTAGGCACACAAGTACTATCTATATCAGATGGTTGTTGTGAGGATTAAATTAGAAGTTAATGGAAAGTGCTATATACTGTTTTATGTCACAAGCCTTTATTAAGTTCCTACTATATACTAAACATTATCCTAAGTACTGGGTTTCAAAGAAAAAGAATTACTTAAAAGAGCTTACATCCTATCAAAAGAAAATAGCATATATACAGATAAATATAATCAAAATATGTAGAAGAAAAATGATTAATGGAGGGGGGTGTTCACTTTCAAATACAGATTCATGAAGGGTCCCCTGGAAAAGGTGAGGTTTCAAACCTGCATTTTGAAAGGAAGCAAAAGATTCTGTAGCATTAGAGTGAGGAGGGGGAGCATTCCAGGAGAGACAGCTTTTGCAAAGAGATGGAGGCTGGAGATGTAACACTATATATATAGGAAACTAGGCCAGTGTGAGTGAAACAAAATGAATGAAAATGAGTTATCTAAGATAGATTAGAAGTAGCTTTTGAAGACCTTTTATTAAAGAGGAGTTCGGAATTTAACCCTCAGATAATGGCCACTTTTTGACCAGGGAAATGAAATAGTCCAACCTATAGTTTAAGACTATCAGTACTACAGCTGTGTATAGAAAGAATTGAAAAGGATGGAGACTAGAAGAAGACACATCAATTCAGGAATGGATGAATAAATTGTGGTATATGAATGTGATGGAGTACTATTCTGTAAAAAAATCTTGAGTGGGTTGACTTTAGAAAACTAGAAAGTCTAACAAGAACTGATGCTGAGTGAAGTGTGCAGGAGGAGAACATTGTATACATTAACAGCAACATTAAATGAAAATCAACTATGATGGCTATTTTTCTCTCAGCTATTCAGTGACCAAGGACAATTCTAAAAGACTTGTGATGGAAAATGCTATCCATATCCAGAGGAAAAACTATGGAGTTTGAATTCAGAGCAAAGTGTACTATTTTCACTTTTTAAAACTTGTTTTATTTTTTCTCATAGCATTTCCCCTTTAGTTTTGACTCTTCTTTTACAACATGACTAGTATGGAAATATGTTAAATATGATTGTACATGTATATTAGATTATTCTCTGTTGTGGAAAGGGGAGAAGGAAGGGAAAGGGTAGGAAAATGTGAAACTCAAAAACTTATAAAAAGATAAATGTTGAAAACTATCTTTTTATGTAACTGGAAAAATAAAATAAAATAACATTCAATTATTTTAAAAAAAGAAAAAATAGTCCCTTTAATTGAGAGTTTCTTATTCAATTATCAAAGGATAACATATCACTGAGAGCACTGAAACTAGAAGATATCAAGAAGTCACAGTTAAATAGGAAGAAGGTCCTAGGCTTCTCAGTAAAGCAGAAAGGGGACTTGATAAATTTAGTTAGCATCAAAACAACTTGATGTCAGAGACATCAAGAAACATTATAGGATTCATGGTCATCTTGCCTTGTAGTGCTCAAAATGAACATAAGCAAAAAAAGATGACCCTGAAGATAATTGCAGCTTATGTACCAACATCTGTTGCAGAGAATAAACAGGTAGAAAAATTCAATAGAACTCAGTAAAGTATTCCAAATTAAGTCACCATAAATGCTAATTCTTTGGGATTTATAAGCAAAAATGAGCATGAGGGATTAAAACAAATATATTAGAAACTGTTGCTCAGGATCAAGAAACAAAGAGACTAGTGGTTTTGCAAATTACACAGAGGCCTCATACCTGTTTATCATTAATTTTTTCTTAAAGAATAGAGTTAGGAGGAACTGGACATAGCAAGTTCAGCATAACATTTCAAAAACAATTTAAATGACTATCTTACTAGGAACATCAATTGAGTTAATTGACTCAAGAGTTTTTTTTTAATACTTTCCCCTATCTGTGAAAATGTACTTTAAATATAAAGATTAAAAGAAGATATATTTACATTCAAATGAATATTTTCATCCTAATGATTTCTAAAGAATTTCTAAAGAATTAAGAGTCAAGAGAGCCAACATGGCAGTGTGAAGCTAGCATGCTCCCATAGCTTTTCCCAACACA
Organism: Macrotis lagotis; assembly: GCF_037893015.1. Lineage (NCBI taxonomy): Eukaryota > Metazoa > Chordata > Mammalia > Peramelemorphia > Peramelidae > Macrotis > Macrotis lagotis. Next base: position 186,746,018 of record NC_133664.1, on the reverse strand, counting down.
GACCTTAAAGTCATAGATCCCACCAAAAAAAGGAGTGGAAACAAATTATCAACTCACGATATCATAGGGGATCTTCAGGAAAGATCTTCCTCTTCCAGGGTAAAGGGGAAGTAGAGACAAATGTAGCTGGGAGAGTGGGAAAGTCAGTGGAAGGCTTGTAGCCACAGTGCAGCTTAGATCTGGGCTCAGCAAGCCAGCTAGATAGCAGGTCAACAGAGATGGTCCCAGCCCCAGACAGAGCCTGAGTCCTGGGGATACTGGGACAACAGACAGGAATGGACTGGAAACAAACCTCTGCATAGGAAAAACTTGGACATAAAGCAGGAAAGAAACTTCTTCATAAGCAACACTTGGGCTACACAGGCAACACCTTGCCAAATGGTAAGTCGGGGTCCAGACCCTGAACCCACAACACAAAAAGCTTTATACTAAACTCTCTGTATCCCAGGAGCAGAGCTCACCTACCAAAATGAGCAAAAAAAAAAAGTGTTAACCATAGAAAGCTACTTTTTAGATAGGAATGATAAAAATGCCAAATCAGAAAAAAAAGAGTTATACAGGATAATTATGAAAAACTGACTGAAAAATCAACTCCTTTAAAAGTGAAAATGACCAATTGAAAAATGAATGTAACTCATCAAAAAAACCCCAACAGGAAAAGGAATTCAACTCATTTAAATTTAAAACTTTTAAAAAAGGAGATAAAAGCTAATAGAAGAAAATAAAACCCTAAAAATTAGAATTGGATAAATGGAAACTAATGACTTTTTGAGACACTAAAACTACATCAAACAAAACCAAAAGGCTGAAAAAATAGAATAAAATGAAGGATCTCTTGGGGAAAAAAATGGAAAACAGATCCAGTAGAGATAATTTACAAATTATTCGTCTAACTGAAAACCTCAATCAAAAAAAGAGCCTGGAAAATATCTTTCAAGAAATTATCATGGAAAACTGCCTTAGTATCCTAGAACAAGAAGACAAAATAGTTCTTTTTCTTGTTTATTTTTTAGGTTTTTTCAAGGCAATGGGGTTGAGTGACTTGCCCAGGGTCACACAGCTAGGTTGTTATTAAGTGTCTGAGGCCAAATTTGAACTCAGGTCTTCCTGACTCAAGGGCCAGTGTTCTATTTACTGCACCACCTAGCTACCCCAACAAAATATTTCTCGAAAGGATCCACAAAATATCTTCAGAAAGACACCCCAGAAAGAATGTCTAATGAATATTCTATCCAAATTTCAAAATTCTAAGCTAAAGGAGAAAATACTGCAAGCAGTCAAAAAGAACCAATTTAAATACCAAGGAGCCATAAGCAAAATTTAATAGAACTTACCAGTTTCAACGTTAAAGGATTGGAAGGACTGAAATATAATATTCAGGAGGGCAAATGACCTTGGATTAAAAGCAAGAATTAACAAGTCTGTAAAATTCAGCACATTCTTTCAGGGAAAAAAAATGCATTTTCAATGAAATTGAGTATTCCCAATATTTTCTAATTAAAAAGACTAGAACCAAAAAGAAAATTTGTTCTTCAAATACAAGATAAGAGATATGTAAAAAAGATCAACAGAAAGGGGGGGGGGTATTATTTAATAGGATTGAATTGTCCAGGACTTCTGGCCAAGATGGAGGAGAGAAGACAGGCACCCTTCTAAGTGCTCCTGGTCCTCTCTCAAAAAAAAAAAAACATGAAAAAAGCCTTGTAACAGAAATTCAATCAAGAAAACCCAGAAAGAGAAGCTAAAAGAACACCCAGGGGCAGCTAGGTGGCACAGTGGATAGAGCACCCTCCATGAAGTCAGGAGTGCCTAAGTTCAAATGCCTCAGACACTTAATAATTACCTAGCTGTGTGGCCTTGGGCAAGCCACTTAACCCCATTTGCCTTGCAAAAACCCTAAAGAGAGAGAGAGAGAGAGAGAGAGAGACAGAGAGAGAGAGACAGAGAGAGAGAGAGAGACAGAGAGAAGAACATCTACCAACAACATCTGTCTCAGGGGACCATGGGTGAACCAGGAGATGAGAGCAGGGGGCCAGCACAGGGAGAGCAGCAGGGGGAAGCCTTAGCCACAGAGATTTTGGTGATTGGCTGTCTGAAAACCAACTTCAGCCAAGGAATCTTTGGCCAGAGGGAGAGGAGTGACCAGAAGGTGAATTCCAATACAGAGAGATTCAGAGTAAGCCTGGAAAATACACTGGGTCTGGGACCTGAGCTCCATACTTTCAGTGGAGCCCTCTTCCCAGAAGGAATGGTAAATGCCTACCCACCCCCTCAGGTCACTCAGCTGAAAGGGAGATTAACTCCCTCCCCCAGGGCCCAGTCTGTTGTTCAAGGTCAATTCATACCCTGTTGCTGAGGGCCTCAAACATTCCAGAGAAATCAACCAGCGCCCACCTACTGGCAGGTCCTTAGAATTACTAAGCCAAGGGAACAAAGTCTCTAGGGTTTTCAAAGTGAACCTCTAAGAGCTAGCCCTTCCCTCAATACAAGATTCTAGGAAAAATAAAGAAAGGCCAGTGAAAGGGGAACCCATAGAGAAATACTTAGAAGAAATAGATTCTAACCCAGAGAGATCTAGCACTTCTGAGGAGAATATGAATTGGTCTTCAGTCCAGAAAGACTTCCTTGAAGAAATCAGGAAGGAGTTTAAAAATTCATTAGAAAAATTGGGAAAAGAAACTCAAAAGAAAATTAACATCTCATCAAAAAGAAAACAAATCCTTGGAAAATGCAATTGGACAAATACAATATGAGAATAATTCTCTCAGATCCTCAATTGAGCAAATGTAAAAAAGAAAATAATTCTCTCAAAACTGCACCTGGGAAAATGGAAAACTAGTTAAAAAATAAAATTGACCATTTGGAAAAGGAGTTGCAAAAGCTAAATGAAGAAAATTCTTCTATAAAAAAAGAATGGAATCTGTGGGAACTAATGACTTCATGAGACAGCAAGATTCTGTTAAATAAAACCAAAAGATTGAAAAAATAGAAGAAAATGTAAAATACCTCATGAGCAAAACCAATGACCTTGAGAATAGATCAAGAAGGGACAACCAGAGAATTATAGGTATTCCTGAAAACATTGAATAGAAAAAAACATGGATTTGATATTACAGGATTTAGTGATGAAAAATTGCCCTGATATCATGGAACCAGAGGGCAAAATAGGTATTGAAAGAATACATCGATCCCCTCCAGAAAGAGATCCTAAAATGAAAACATCAAGGAATGTTGTGGCCAAATTCCAGAACTATCAGATAAAAGAGAAAATCCTGCAAGCATCCATATGGAAAAAATTTAAATACCAGGGAGCCACAATAAGGATTATGAAAGACCTGGCTGCATCAACATTAAGGGATTGAATGGCCTGGAATGAGATATTCAGAAGAGCAAGGGAACTTGTAATGCAGCCAACAATCAACTGCCTGACAAAGCTGAGCCTTCTTTTCTAGGGAAAAGATGGGCATTTGATGAAATGGGAGACTTCCAATATTTCCTGATAAAAAGACCAGAGCTAAATAGGAAAAAAAGGGGAGAAAAACTGCTATCTAATATGATAAAACTGGCTATATCCCGACATAGGAGAAAGATTCTCATAACTCTTGAGAATTTTAACTTAATTAGAGAGAATATACTTAGAAGTGATAGACACTCATGACTTTTCTGTGACTCAGAATGATTTAAAAACAATATCTCTTTTAAAAGGGGGACAGTGGGGCGGCTAGGTGGTGCAGTGGATAAAGCACTGGCCCTGGAGTCAGGAGTACCTGGGTTCAAATGCAGTCTCAAACACTTAATAATTACCTAGCTGTGTGGCCTTGGGCAAGTCACTTAACCCCATTTGCCTTGCAAAAACCTAAAAAAAATAAAAAAAATAAAAATAAAAAAGGGGACAGTTAAGGAGGCATGAGGATAGAAGAGACTGAATAGGGTAAATGTTATTACATTAAGAGGTACAAAAGACCTATTGTAATGGAGGGGGTGAGAACCACCTGAATCTTCCTCTCATCAGACTTGGCTTAAAGTTAATTTACACACACTCAATTAAGTTAAGAAACTTATGTTACCTTTTAAGTATTCAATGGGGAAAAGGGGAGGGCGGGGGTGGGGAGGGGGGAGAACAAGGGGAAATGACAGAAGGAAGGGAAGGAAGAAGGGAGAAAGGGTAAAGAAAGGGGAGGGGGCTGATATAGGAGGGCAAACACTGAAGGTGGCGGTATTCAGAAACAAAATACTGGGGAATATGGATAAAGGGACAAAAGGGGGAAAATACAAACAGAAAGAAGATAGCATGAAGGGCAATAAAATGTTAGTAAATTGGGCGGCTAGGTGGCGTAGTGGATAAAGCACTGGCCTTGGAGTCAGGAGTACCTGGGTTCAAATCTGGTCTCAGACACTTAATAATTACCTAGCTGTGTGGCCTTGGGCAAGCCACTTAATCCCATTTGCCTTGCAAAAAAAACCCTAAAAAAAAAAGTTAGTCAATATACCTTTGAATGTGAATGGGATGAATTCTCCCTTAAAGCATAAGTGAATAGCAGAGTGGATTAAAAACCAGAATCCTACAATATGCTGCTTACAAGAAACTCATTTGAACTGAGAGGTAAAGGTAAAAGGCTGGAGCAAAATATATTTTGCTTCAGCTAAAGTGAAAAAAGCAGGGATAGCAATCTTTATCTGAGACAAAGCAGTCACAAAAATGATAGTGTTAAAAGAGATAAGGAAGTAAACTGTATCCTCCTAAAAGGTACCATAGACAATAAAGTAATTTCAATACTAAATATGTATACACCCAATGGTATGGCATCCAGATTCTTAGATGAGAAATTGAAATAGCTATGGGAACCCATAGATAGTAAAACTCTACTAGTGAGAGACCTCAACCTCTGGCTCTCAGATTTAGATAAATCTAATAATAAAATAAACAAGAAGGAACTTAAGGAGGTAAATAGATTATTAGAAAACCTAGATATGATAGATTTATGGAGGAAATTGAATGGGGATAGAAAAGATTATATATTTTTTCTGCAGTACAGGGCACTTACATAAAAATTGACTATGTATTAGGGCATAAAAGCCTAAAGCTCATTTGCAGAAAGGCAAAACTAGTGAATACATCTTTCTCAGATCATAATACAATAAAAATCATGTGTAATATTGGGCCAGGGAGATATAAAGAAAGAACTAATTGGAAACTAAATAACCTCATTTTAAAGAATGAATGGAGTTGGCTAGGTGGTGCAGTGGATAAAGCACCAGCCCTGGAGTCAGGAGTACCTGAGTTCAAATATGGCCTCAGACACTTAATAATTACCTAGCTGTGTGGCCTTGGGCAGGTCACTTAACCTCATTGCCTTGAATAAATAAATAAACAAACAAATAAAAAGATAAATAAATAAATAGAGAATGACTGGATCGAGCATCAAATTATAGAAAGAATTAATTATTTCATCCTAGATAATGACAATAATGAAACAACATGTCAAAACCTATGGGATCCACTCAAGATGGCTGTCATGAATAAATATTACATGAATAAATAAGAGAAAGAGAAATCAATGAACTAAATATGCAACTAAAAATAAAACAACAAATTAAAAACCCCAATTAAATAGTAAATTGAAATTCTAAAATTCTAAATTCTAAATTCTAAAATTCTAAAAATTAAGGAGAAATTAATAAAATCAAAATCAAGAAACCTATTGAACTAATATAAATAAAACCAAGAGTTGGTTTTATGAAAAATACAATAAAATTTATAAACCTCTGGTCAAATTGATTAAAAAAAGAAATAAGAAAAACAAATTGCTAGTATCATAAATTGTTAGGGAATTTGTGTGTGTGGGAGTTAACTTTCATCACCTGGTGTCCTGAGCACCAGAACCTTATTTTACTAGGTGCCACAGGAGTGGGAGTGGGAGTTGATTAAGGTACTGGGAAGGATATTTTAGCACTTGTATTTGGTTCAATGAATGGAGACCTTGGTGTAGAAAGGGAGAACTTATTTTCCTTGTCTCCTATCCCTTCAAAGCTCACCTGGGGATGATTGAGAGAGTCCAGAAAGGGACTCAACATAGGGTACCTGAACAGGGACAGGAAGGCAGAGTTATCTGAGTGAAGTCCAGGATAAGGACCAGAAGATACAAGCAAGGAAAAATTCCAGGCAACATCCAAAAGACTTCTGAGAAGGTAACAAATTTACCATGGGACTGATGTTAAGGACGTTGGTACACGGAGGTGTGGAGGAAAGCAAAGGTAAAGAGAAAGTGTATTCACATCCATGGCCTGAGGCAGAAGAAATAAAGTAATATTATCAAGAAAAGCCTATGGTCAGCCCTATGACACCCAGGGAAGAGACTTCAGCAGTACAAAAGGCCATCAAAAATGAGAAAGAGCAGGGAGACAGTTTGATGGATCTAGGTGCTGAGTTTCAGTCATATCCTGTTATTGAGGAGCCAGATCCTTTTAATCCAGGAAACTTTAGGCAAAGACATAAACCATTGGATGTAAAAATAGTTAGAGATTTAAAAAAGGTAGTGGGGGAAACACAGGGCAAAATCACCTTTTGTCCAGCTACAATTGGATACTCTTGCAAACTCCGTATTAACACCTAATAATTGGAAGTAGATAGTAGAACATGCTTGTCATCCAGACTATCTGTTTTTTGGATGACAGAGTTTATGGAACAATGTATACAGATGACTTTGAGGCATGTACAAAGTCCCAGTGCCACCACATATTATGGACAATTAAGTGGCACAGGTCAATTTTTCAACAATGAAGACCAACTATAATTAAAAGAATTGCTACCTGTGTAAAGAACGCTTGGGGACATATTCCAATACAAAATGATAAGAAAGGATGGTTTGCACTGATCAGACAAAGAAATCACAAGACTTTTGTAGATTTCTTTGCCCAGTTACAGGAGGCAGTAGGAAGAACTTCAGGAGATACAGCAGGAATAGATGTATTAATAAAACAATTAGCATGGGCTAATTAATTGTCAGAAAACAATGATTAGATTAAGAAGGGATGCCACCATTGAGTAAATTATTCAAAGATGTGACAGAGCAGGGTCTCACATGTATCATACAGAATTAGTGATAGAGGCATTTGCTAATATGCACATGAGAAATAAAGAGAAACAGACTTGCTTTGTTTGTGGAAAACCTCGACATTATTTTTGAAAGGCAATGGGGTTAAGTGGCTTGCCCAAGGCCACACAGCTAGGTAATTATTAAGTGTCTGAGACTGGATTTGAACTCAGGTACTTCTGACTCCAGGGCTGGTGCTCTATCTACTGTACCACCTAGATGCCCCAAACCTGGACATTTAAAGAAAGCTTGTTGGAATGCCCAAGGAACTAAACCCAGAAAAGTCAGGACACATCATCCTACAACTCCATGCCGAAAGTATGAAAAGGCAGGACACCAGGCATTAGAACGTAGACAAGGAAATTTACATGGGGAAAGGGGCCCTCTCCCTGGGGCCCCTCAAAAATAATCATGGTGTATCACATTTCAGTACCAGCAGGAGATGGAATGGTAAAACCAGTATGCAGCTTTTTATTCTGGACTATCTGTGATGGAGAATACTATATGTAGCCAGAGGAAAAATTGTGGAGCTTAAAGAAAGACCAAAGACCTTCAATTTAGGAAAAAAATCATTATCTTCTTATGTAATTTTGCTATCTCTTATACTTTATTTTTCTTCCTTAAGGATATGATTTCTCTCTCACCACATTCAACTTAGATCAATGGAAATGATGTAAATGGAAATGATGTAAATACTAACAGACTGCCTTCTGTGGGGGTAGGGAAGGGAAGTAAAAACAGGGGAAAATTGTAAAACTCAAAATAAATAAAATCTTTCTTTTAAAAAAATTGAATTGTCTATATCCCTACATGGGAAGACAATACTAGTAACTCTTGAAATTTCTCTTAGGAAATTAAAAGGAGCATACTTAGAAAGAGGTATGGATAGAGATTGACTGTGTTGTGATCAAAAGTCTAACTCTTGATGGTTACATATCTATTTGGACAGTTAAAGTGAGGGAGTTTGAAAGAAGGTGTGAATATAAATTGAAATAATTTGATGATGCTTATGGATTTTGAGAATTGTATTTCTAATGGAACAGCTGAGAGGAGAGTACTTGAACAGAGGGTGTCAATATAAAGTGATTATGTTGTGATGCTTATAAATCAATCAATCTGCCTTTGGGAATTATTCTACCAAGACAGTTAAAAGGCATATACTTTGACAGAGGGTGTGTGTATAAGACAGTATAAAAACAATTAAGACATGAAAAAGAGGATTACACCAGGATAGGAAAACATTAGAGGTTAAATAATATTGCATGATGAGGCATAAAACACATATTTATAGTAAAGGGAAAGAAGAAAGAGTGTGAGCACTGACAATTTTACTCTCATTTTATTTGGCTCAAAGAGGGAATAACACATTTCCAATTGGGTTTAGAAATTTATCCCACCCTATAGGGAAATAGGAGGGGAAGTGAAAGATAGAGAAAGGTGAGACTGATAAAAGAGAGAAGGTAAAGTAAAAGTAAAGAGAACATAAAAATGATAAAAGGGAGGATAAAAAGGAGAAGGAAAAAATAAGAGGACTGAAAGAAGGGAAGGCAGATTGAGAGAGGCAGAAGTTAGAAGAAAAACATTTGTGAGGAGGGATAAGGGGAAAGGAGAGAAAACTGCAGAGGGGGAGTTCAGTATTATGGGAAATACAGAATTAGTAATCTTAACTATGAAAGTGTATGGGATGAACTCTCCCATAAAACAGAGAGCAGAGAGGAATAAAAATCAGAATCCTACGATATGTTTTTTTACCAGAAACATATTTGAATCTGAGAGGCACATACAGGATAAAGTTAAAAGCCTGGGGCAGAATATATTCTGCTTTAGCTGACATTAAAAAAAGTAGGAAAATCAATCTTAGTCTCAGACAAAGCAAAAGCAAAGATAGATTTAATTAAAAGAGAGAAAGACATTGTTAGGCCAAAGTTAACCAATAGAGATATCTTTGTGAAATTTTGTGAAATATTCCTTATAATTCCAATCCAAGCAAGGAAAGATTTGCATAAATTGATGATGTGTGAAGTGAGCAGAACTAGAAGAACATTGTATACATTATTAGCAACATTGTGAGATGAGCAGCTATGATGGAAGTAACTTCTCTCAGTAATTTAGTGATCAAGATCAATCATGAGAGACATGTTAGGGAAAATGTCATCCACATCCAGAGAAAAAATTATAGATTCTGAATGCAAAGTAAAACATATGTTCACTTTTTAAAATTTCTTTTGTGTTTTTCTTTCTTTCTCATGGTTTTTCCCATTAGTTTTAATTCTTCTTTACAATATGACTAATATGTAAATGTATTAAACGTGATTAGCTAAAAATAAATAAATGTAAAGGAATATATGTGTAGACAGGGTGGTGGATTTAAGGTGATTTTGATGGGATGATGCCCTCACCCTCCAAAAAATAAAGAGATGAGAAAGAACACAACAATGGAAGAAGTAGGGAGGAGATTGAATGGAATAAATCATCCCTCATAAAAAAGGCATATAAAAACTATTAAAATGGAGGTAAAGATGGAGGGGTGTGGTCAAAGCTTAAACTTTACTCTCCTCAAAAGCAGCTCAGAGAGAATAACATGCACGCTGTTAGATATATAAATCTATCTTACTATTTAGGGAAATAAAAAGGGAGAGGGGACTAATACTGTGAAGGCAGTGATCAGAAGTAAAACACTTGTGAGAAGGGAAGGGGTGGGGTTAAGAGAGGGGAATTAACAAGCAAAAATAGCATGGAGGGAAATACACAGTTAGTTATCATAATGATAAATGTAAATGGGATGAACTCATCCATAAGAGGGAAGCAGATAGCAGAATGGATTAAAAACCAGAATTCTACTATATTTACAAGAAACACATCTGAAGTAGAAAGATACACAAAGGGTAAAGGTAAATTATGTTTCAGCTGAAGCAAAGAAAACAAGGGTAGCAATCTTGATTTCAGACAAAGCAAAAAGCAAAACTAGATCTAGTTAAAAGATTAAAAACACAAAAATAAGAGATTAAAAAAATGGAAACTATATCTCACTGAAAGATATCAGAGATAATGAAGTCATATCAATATTAAACATATATACCCCAAATGGTATATCTTATAAATTTTTGAAGGAGCTGAGGGGACAACTAGGAGATGTGTGTGTGTGGGGGGGGGGGGGTGGATAGGTAGTGTGTTGGGGCAGCTAGGAAGCATGGTGGACAGAACACCAGCCCTGGAGTCAGAAGGACCTGAGTTCAAATTTGGCCTCAGACACTTAATAATTGCCTAGTTGTGTGACCTGGGGCAAGTTACTCAACTCCATTGTCTTAAATAAATAATTTTTAAAAAGCTGAATGAGTTACTCATGGAAATAGATAATGAAACTTTACTAGTGGGGACCCTCAACATTCTCCAGAACAAACTGAATCTATCCAAAAAAATAGTCAATAAAGATTTTAAGTATGTGAATAAAATTCTGGAAAAGTTAGATATGTGAAATCTTTGGATAAAATTGAGTGGGAAAAGAAAGGAATATATTTTTTTTCTAAGTAGTGAAAAAGCAATACAAACTAAAAATGTATTAGACATAAAAACCTCACAACCAAATGAAAACATAGAAATAGTAAACACATCCTTTTTCAGATAATGATACAATTATATTCAACAATGGACAATGAAAAGAGAAATTAAAAATTAATTGGAAATTAAATAATCTAATCTTAAAAAATAAGTGAGTCAATGAACAAATCATAGCAATCAATAATTTTATTAAATAAGATGACAAATGGAACAACATACCAAAACTTATTGAATGTAGACAAAGCAGTACCTAGGGATAAATGTATCTTTAATTGTTCACATCAATAAAATAGAGAAAAAATAAATGAGTTGAACTTGCAGCTTAAAAAATAGAAAAAAGAACAAATTAAAACTCCCCAGTTGAACACCAAATTCAGACAAAGCTGAAGAGATGGATAAAATTGAAAGAAAATCATGAATTAACAAATAAAAGTAGAAGCTGTATTTTTTATGGGGGAAAATACTATAGATAAACCTTTGGATAATTATAAAAAAAGGGGAAAAAAAGATAAATTACATCAAAAGAGAAAGGATTGAAGTCACCACCAATAAAGAGGAAATTAAGACATCTGTTAGAAGCTATTTTATAGAATTATATGCCAGTAAGGATGACAATCAAATACATACCTACAATAATATAAATTATCCAGATTAGCAGAAGAAGAAATAAAATACTTAAATAACCCAATCTTAGAAAAAGAAATTGAAAAAACTATAAATGAATATCTTAAGAAAATACTCCCAGGAACAGATGTATTCACAAGTGAACACTATCAAACATTTAAAGAAAAAGTAATCCAAATACCATTAAAAACTATTTGAAAAAATAGGCAAAGGAGTTCTAGCAAATTCCTTTTATGACCCACATATGCTGCTGATACCCAAAACAGGAAGAGTCACAAAAGAGAAAGAAAATTGTATACCTATTTCCCTAAAAATATGCCAAAAAATTAAATAAAATACCAGCAAATAGATTTCAGTGATTTATCACAAGGATCATACACAAAAGACTAAATGGGATTTATACAAGGAATGCAGAACTGGTTCAATATTATGAAAAATATAGGCATAATTGACCATATCAATAACAAAATGAAGAGAAATCATATTATTATCTCAATAGATGCAGAAAAATCTTTGACATAATACAAAAGCCCATTCCTATTAAAAACATAGAAGAACAAAAAAAAATATATGGAGCCTACCTTAAAAGGATAAATAAAATATATCTAAAATCATCAGCAAACATTATCTGGAATGGAGATAAGTTATGTCTTCCCAATACCTTAAGGGGAGGAGTAAGAATATCCATTATCATATGTATCATTTAATAGTATACTAGAAATGTCAGCCATAACAATAAGAGTAGAGAAAAGAAATTAAAAAAATAAATCAGAGGAATAAAATTAGCATTCTTTGCAGAGGATTTGATACCATTTTTAAAAATTCCAGAGAATAAACTAAAACCTTTTTGAAATGGTTAACAATTTTAGGAAATTTGCAGGATGTAAAATTAACCCACATAAATCCACAACATTTATATATTTTCCAAGACAGTTCAGAAACAAAAGATGGAAAGAGAACTTCTATTAAAACACCTGTAGACAAAATGAATACTTGGCAGTTTATGTGTCAAAAGAAACCTAGGAATTACATAAACACAACTATAAAATATTTTCATATAAATAAATTCAGATCTAAAAATTGGAAAATATTAATTGCTCATGAGTAAGCCTAGCCAATGTAATAAAAATGAAAACTCTAAATTAATCTATTTATTCTTTACTTTGCCAACTAAATTATCAAAAATTATTTTATAGAGTTAAAAAAATACTAACAAAACTCAATTAGGAAAGTCAAAGTCCTAGGATATCAATGGAATAAATAAAAAAAGCAAAAGGTGATCTATTCATACTAAATTTCAAACTGTATTAAGTGACAATTATCAAAACAATCTGCTACTGATTAAGAAATAGTGGTGTATTAGTGGAATAGATTACTTACAAATTATATATTAAATGACCTATGAAACTAGCAAATAATAATTCTAAAAATCAAGCTTTTGGAATAAAACTTATTATTTGACAAAAATTGCTGGGAAAACTGGAAAATGGTCTGACAGAAGCTAGATTTAGGCCAAAATTTCATATGGTGTACAAAGTTAAGATCAAAATGGGTACAAGATTTACACCTAAAGGGTGATATCATAAAAAAAAATTAGCCTGGAGTAGTTTATCTGTCAGATTTATGAATAAGGAAATAATTTGGGATCAAAGAATATGGAGAATTACAAAATGTACACTAGATAATTTTGATTATATGAAATTTAAAAGTTTTTACACAAACAAAACAAATGTAACAAAAATTATAAGCAAAGTAGGAAACTGAGGGAAAAATTCATAACAGATATCTCTGATAAAGGCCTCATTTCTCAAATATATAGAGAGAACTAAGTCAAATTTCTAAAAATACAAGTCATTTTCCAATTGATAAATGATCAAAGGAAATGAACAGGAAGTTTTCAGAAGAAAAAAATTAAAGCTTTCTATAGTCATATTAAAAAATGCTCTAAATCACTGTTGATCAGAAAAATGCAAATTAAAACAACTCTAAGGTATCAACACATCTATCAGAGTGGCTAATATGAAAAAAAGGAAAATGTTGGATGTTGGAGGCAATATGAGAAAACTCAAGACACTAATACATTGTTGGTGAAGTTGTAAACTGATCCAGTCATTTTGAAGAGCAATTCAGAACTTTGCCCCAAGGACTATAAAACTGTGCAGACCCTTTGACCCAGCAATTCCACTTCTAGATCTATTTCCCAAAGGCAATAATAAAAATGAAAATTATTTATTTGTATAAAAATATTTAAAGCAGTTCTTTTTGACGTAGCTGAAAAGCATGTCCATCACTTGGGGAAATGGCTAAACAATATGGTGCTATATAAATAGTGGTGTATTACTGTATTATAAGAAATGACAAACAGAGTGTTTTCAGAAAAACCTGGAAAGTCTTCCATAAATTGATACATAGTGAAGTAAACAAAATCAAGAGAACAATTGTAGGGGCAGCTAGGTGGCATAGTAGATAAAGCACTGGCCCTGGAGTCAGGAGTACCTGGGTTCAAATCCGGTCTCAGACACTCAATAATTACCTAGCTGTGTGGCCTTGGATAATCCACTTAACCCCTTTTGCCTTGCAAAAAAAAAAAGAGAGACCATTGTACATAGAAACAGCAATATGGTTCCATGAAAAATTGTGAAAGATTTAGTCTCAGCAAATACAATGATCTAAGATAATCTCAAAGGACTAATGATGAAGTTTACTATTTTCTTCCAAAGACAGAATTGATAATGATGGAATACAGACTGAAGCATGCTATTTTTAACTTTATTTCATTTTTTATTTTATTTGTCTTCTTGTATAAAATGACTAATAGGGAAATATTTTAAGTAATTACAATGTATAACTGAAATCTGATTGCTTACATCCCATGGAGGGGAGAGGGAAGGAAGTGGGAAAAGATAGAATTTGGAACTCAAAACTTTAAATAAAATTGTTTAAAATTGGAAAAAAAGAAAAGTGTTATGCCTGTGTGTATACATATTTTGGAATATATGCATGTACATATATGTACATGCATACATACATGCATATATACATATATAAGTTCAATGATGCAGCATGGGACAGTAGACATAGTGATAGAATATGAATGAGATATATATATATATATATATATATATATACGCTTACATATGTGTGTATTTACACAATCATGAACACATGTGATATGGTGCCATGGATGCAATGCTATTGCTGATTCAGAAAGAATTCTGTTCAAATTCAGACTCAGACATTTAATAGTTGTATGACCCAGAAAAAGTCATTTAGCTTCAGTCTGCCTCAGTTTCCTTATCTGTAAATAATATTAGCACTTACCTCTGAAGGTAGTTGTAAGGATAAAATGAGATAACATTTGTATAGTATACTATGTCTACTTTGAAAGACTAAGTAAATGCTAGTTTTATTGTAATTATATTATTATTATTAGGTCATCTCAGTCTTGTAAGAGTAAAATAAAGCACTAAAAAGTTGATTTACCTTTGATCACACACTAAAATCAAATTTAAACCCATATCTTAATTCAAATCTAATATTTTATCCATTATAATGCATTAGATCTTTTTTCTGATACCACAAAACAAGAAACTGAATATTGGGCAAAGAATGTAGCTACTTTTTTTTAACATGTACATCAGTTGATAGCAAATATTTATAACTATACTGATGCCTATAATGCTGTGAATTATTAAATTAATTTCTCCAGTAAGATATTTCTTTGTACCTTCTAAAGTGGGATATGATACATATGATACACTGATATATTTTATTTAAATATCACTGTTCTTTCACTAGATCTCCAGACCCAACCATTCACTGCTGCTAATTAAAAAAGAAAAAACTGAAAAGTGAAATTCAGAACTGGATTAAAGATTAGATTTTAAAATGCTAAAGTTAGAAAACCACAGAAGCAACCCCAAAGAAATAGGATTGAGCAAGAAGCCCATGCCACCTTGTGGGTATAGGGAGTATTTTACCACCCTCAATCTCCAAGACTTTCTAGAGCTATCTTGACCACCAGAAAATGAATATTCCTATCACCTTTCTGATGAGACAAGAATGACAAAATGTTTTGTAAATTTAGAATTAGAGGCACTTCTAAAAAATACACTAGTTCATAGAAATGAAGAAAAGAAACTAGATTTTTTTTTTCTATATTTGGATTACTGAGGTTTTTTGCTTGACCTTTAAATGAGAGGTTATCTTTTTCACTTTTTTTAAGAAAGCGGAAAAAAAATGATTAATTGCCAGTAAAAGATGTAGGGACATTTTCTTCCCTTTCTTTTGGTTTGGGTTTCTCAGTGTTTGACAGACTGAAAATTCATGTGCGCCCAAAAAAAGATGGTTGTTAACAAAAGAGCTCTTAATAAATAAAGGAAATCAACTGAACATGGATCCTATGATCTTGTCTTCAACAGTAATCTGAACTTTTAACAGCTATGCAATTTTATACCAGCCTACAGCTTAAAACAAAGTCAACATATACTTTAAAATATTAGATTTAGGTTTAAGAAGAATTTCCATAGAAATGGGAAATAATTCCTTTCCCCAATAATGTTTTCAACTCATTTCAATAGACAGGAATCTAAGGTGGAGAGAAGTGTGCTAGACTGAAAAGGCATGGAAGGTGAAGAGGGATACAAAGATAATTAAGCCTGTATCTTCTCCTAGATCATAATCCAGGAAGAGAGGACAAGCCAAAGAAACAAAAAGTTTTAATATAAAACAGCCAATCAGTCAATAGTCATTTTTTGAGGATCTTCCATATACCAGGTATCATGCTGAGCTCCGGGGATAAAAGATAAGGCAAAAGATCATGTTTTCAAAGAGGCCACAGCCTTGTGAGGAAAAAAAATAGAGCATGAGTAAGTACTTCAACTAGAGTCAAATGACCTGTTTGAATCCCAGTTCTGTGATTTATTTTGGGAATATTCTATCAGATGAAGGAAGCATCTCAATGGAAATAGATGAGGAAGAATTAGATAGAATCAACAACTGACTGGATTGTGGATCAAGGATTGGTGATTCCAAGTTGAAAACCTGGGTGACAGATCACATCCCTGTTGAAACTAGAAACAATGTCAAGGAATAAAACTTTAAGGGAAATAGATTTATTCATCTCTAGGCAAAATTGTTTAAAAAGTAGTGTTTTTCAGAAAAAAAATGTTCATAACATCATTTATTTTTTTGAGAAAGGTATCTTCTCAAAGAACATTTCTTCTTAAAATATAAAAACTAAGACTGATTTAGAAGATATCATTGTTGACACTTCTCAATTTAAAAAAAAGCCTTCATTACTTTATGATAGAATGAGGACTTCAACAATCTGACTATGACTCCTTAACTGTGATCAAGTAAGAAAATAACAGAAAAAAATAAAGTTTTTTAGAACTACTAGCATAAAATAGAAAGTTTTTTTTAATGGCATGGTTTGTATATAGTAGTAGTTTTCTTTGTTTAAATAGAAAATGTAATAATAGTAATAATCACTCAAATTTATATATTACTTTACTTATAACAATCCAGTGGGGTGGATAGTATTACTGATGTTTTTGGAAGCAATGACTTTAATAGATTAAGTGACTTGCCCAGCTAAGAGATATCAGTTCCAGGATTCTAACCCGGATCTCTCCTGAATTCAGAGAGTTTCTGAATATTGTTTCAATTAGTAGGAACTAATCAACAGAATATTTAGACAATCATAACACAGACCTATATAGTTTAATTATCTAGTGTAATGCTTTAATTTTATAAGTGAATAAACTAAGACCCAACATGTTTAGGTAACATGTTCAAGTTCACATAACTTGTTAGCATCAGAGTTGGGATTAGAACCTAGATCTTAGAACTCACTATAAATTCTGAACTCTTTTCACTATCATTATTGCCTATAAATTCTTACAAAATTCAAATCTGCACCTGTGATTTTATCATGTTAGAAACATTCTGATGCAGAGACTACTTCCCCCAATCTTATCTGTAATTTATAGGTTTGAGAAATTATCCGTGTAATTCAAGATAAAAGACTTGGCCATGGTCATGCAGTCAGTCAAGACTTAAGCTAGCTAGGTCTTGTCATATTCCTAGGTCACTACCTCAGATCTCATTATCATGAACTAAAATATGCCTCCCTGTAACTTCCACTCCTACTTCTTAAATCTGCCTCTTAAACAAAAGAATATGGAAAATGCATTAATAAAAATGACAGTTTGAATGAAGGCAGAAAACTAATACTTTTCCTGTTAGGAAGACATGTACAACTTCTGCCCTTTACTTTTAACAAAGTTTTTTCTTTAAGGTTTCAAAAGTAATTTATCTTGGAGCAATTCTTGCAACCAGAAGATAGCACTAGCTGAACCCCCCCCCCAAAAAAAAATTTCAATGTCTCATAATGACATTTTTGTGGTTTCCTCAAAGACTACCTAATAAGAATAGCAATGCAAATTAGTTTGATAACTATAGAATTTCTCCCTCTTTTATATTCAATTCCAGATGTGTAGTCAAATAGGTTGGTTTATAATGTTCATTTTAAGAAAGTGTTTTTGACTAGAAATGAAGTGATTCTAATATTTAGAAAGACATTTTCATGCTTATTCAGTGATGTGAAAAACCACAATGTTTTAACAAAAAATATAGACATTAGTTATGCTCTACTTACAGCTTACATGGAGCAGTGAGGGTCCATAGAGTGGTGGTCCCAAGGCAAATGTCAGTCATTTGGCAGAATTAGGTTCCCTTGAGTGTTTCAGCATTATTTTTGGTTGGCACAGGCTAGCCTATGGTACGCTCTTCTATTTGACTTGGATTTGAACGTGTGGCCCTCCCAAAAATTTCAACTCCCTTTGTCCAATATAGGATCCTGTCTACTTCCCCAAAATCAAATTCAATGAAATTAACATTTATTAAGTAGCTTTAATTGTGTTTCAAAGCACTGTATTAGGTTCTGAAGGAGATATAAAGTTCAGAAAAAGCAAGCTAGTTCAAGGATGTGGTTGTCTGAGGAACAAGATAGCTAAACACGCAGCTGCAATACACCATAGTACTTCATTAAACCATTCTAAAACAAAGGTTATATGAGGGCTGAGGACAAACAACTCAATTCAGAAGTGGGGAAGAGGATGTGGAGAACACTGTATTTATTATTGAATGGGGCTGAGCCTTACATACTCATTCAATAGTAGTAAAACTACAGTTACAGCTGGCCATGGCACAAGGAACCTGGTATTTTGACCCCTGCTTAAGTAGGAGAATTATTTCTACTTATGCGTAAAATTTACCTTGGTCCCATATACAATTTCCCTCCTAACCTTTCCCACCTCTTATTGTGGGGAGTGGGAGAGAAGAATAGAGGGAGAGAGAGAGAGAAATAGTGAGAGAGAGAGAGACGAGACAGAGATAGTGACAAACAGGGAGAGAAGAGGGGGTGAGAGAGAGAGAGAGAGAGAGAATGAAACAATGAAAGGAGAGGAAATTTTCTCCTCTTCCTCTGTCTAGTAGTAGCCATGGTAGCTCCATGATAAGGTATAGAAAACATCACATGCCTATATGAACAGAATCTCAGATTCCTGGTTGCTTCGGCTTTGCATTTCTTTCTCTGAGCACAATTCCTTAAGCATTAATGCAAACAGATAGATGGAATTTTCTAACCTCAGAAGTTAACTCAAGAATTCAAGAGATCTTGAAATCCTGTCCTGCAGCAAGTCCTCTCTACAACTTCTTCTTCATAAGAGAAGATGACTGCTAGTCAGAAGAACTGGAAATTGAATTGCTGCTTAAATAATGCAGACCAAAGTGAAAGTGATATCTGTTTAGGTCTAAGAAATATCCTAGAAGTCTTTCCCAACTCCCAATGGAGTATAATAGAGATCATGGGCTTGTTTGTTTTAAATATGTACTAAAATGTGCTCATAAGTTAATGTGTACTACAAGGAAATAAATACCTGTCCTAGACTTCTACTACTTTATATATTGAATACTTTTTCTAGAAAAAAGTCCCTGAAGATTTCTTTAAGGAGAAATCCAGAATATGAGCCACACCTAAACTTTGTATAAGACACATTATAAGCACCACAATAAACCAGAAAGTGAGAGAGTAGCCTGACTTCCCTTTATCCTACATCTCAGTTAGTAAATAAACATTTATTAAATGCCTACTATGTTCTCCTTCATGACTGAATTTGAGCCAAGAACTAGGGTGAATTAGGAAAGAGTGTTTCCTTGAGTTAAAGATATACACATATGTATTCTTATACATTTTATATATAATTATATAAAATTACTACAACTCTTCATGATTCCATTTGAAGGTTTCTTGGCAAAGCTGTAGGAGTGGTTGTCATTTTCTTCTCTAGTTCATTTTACTGAAGAGAAAACTAAGACAAACTGGGTTAAATGACTTGCCTGGAGTCACATAACTAGTATCTTAGGTTGGAGTTGAACTCATGAAGATGATTCTTCTTGGTTCTAAGTCCAACGCTCTATCCTCTGCACCACCTAGGTGCCCTCAACTCTTTGCTTCTATTGCTCATGTATAAAATGAGCTGGAGAAGGAAATGACAAAAATGCTCCAATATCTCTTCCAAGAAAACTCCAAATGGGGTCATGAAGAGTTGGACAAAACTGAAAAAAATGACTTAACATAACATAAAATCAGTATCCCTAGACTAAGAGATCACAAGAATGGCTCTTCAACTAAAATGACAAAGTTGCAAATAAACAGATAAAATAAAGTAGAAATGTGAGGCAATTGCTTAGGTAAGTTGGACCTTAAAGCCCTAATATTAAAGAAAGTGATATTTTAAGCCTAAATTATACACAATGGAGGCACAGAACTAACTGGAAAGATGCTCACTTTTCCATAGTGCCTTACAGACTTTCCATAAACATAGATTTCCATAATACCAAAACCAAAGGGGGGAAAAACGGGATAGACAGTGAACATTAAATTTCTCTTTAGCCAACTACCTGCTTTTCTTAAGTCTCTCCTGAAATGTTTAAACCTTGAATACACATATATGTTTCCATGGCTACTTTCATTTGCAGTCTAGCTAAAAACAGACTAGAGCTTCCATTGGAATGACAAACTCTCACTCCCACACATATCACACAGACAAAACATATAAAACTAAGTTTATCTACTTCAGAGAAATAGAGCTTATTTAATCCTGGCCAGGAATGCATAAAAGAGATTTTTAGGGATTTTAGGCTTTTTGAAGCAATTGTTTAGCCTTGTAAAATATTCCTCTCCATTAGGAGATAGCACAATCTCCCATGATACCATAATACATCACTGGATATATGGATGCATTCCTAAGTGTCAGGGCAGGGAGTCACATGAAAAGTTAGAGCTGGAGGGAAGTTTACAGCTTATTAACCTTCTACTTTATAGGCAAGAAAAATTATTCCCAGCATAGTGAAGTGACATAGATAAGACCATACCACTGAGAAGTTTCAGAATCAAGACTTCATCCACTCAGGATAAGGAGGGTATGAAACAATAAACAATGGCTTTTTTGTACCATTTTTGAAATCATGTGGAGGAGACACATGATATGATCAATAATGCACTAGATTCAGAATTGGGAAGCTTGGGTTTGAATCATGTCTTCAACAAAACCATGACCATCATCATGTCATAATCTCTTTGATCATTCATTCATTCACCTACAAAATGATTATAATCAATATATTAGAAAAGCATACACATATAATTGAAATGAGGCTGGAATAGAATTTATCATGCTTTATTTGAACTAAAAAAGTCAAAAGTAGCCATCATGATCTCTGACAAAACAAAATCAAAAATAGACCCAACTAAAAGAGATAATCAGAAAAAGGGTATAATAGAAAATGAAGTAACATCAAAAAAATTATAGCAAGTTTTGCTGACATAGGACTCATTTCTCAAATATTCAAGTAAATGGACCAAATTTATAAGACCCATTCCACAACTGATAAATGGTCAAAGAATATGAACAATTGCTTTTCAGAAAAAGAAATCAAAGCAATCAACAGTAATATAAAAATGCTCTAAATCAATATTGATTAGAAAAATGCAAACTAAAGCAATGCTGAGGTATGACTCTTCACCTCTCAGAAATGCTAAATGTTAAAGGGGATGTGGGAAAATAGAGTAATGAACTGTTGGTGGAGTTATGAACTAGTACCACCATTCAGAGAAAAATTTTTCATTATGCCAAAAGGATATAAAACTGTGCATACCCTTTGACCAAACAAAATAGTGCTACTAAGGAATGAAAGTCATTTGATGCAATGGGTAAAATACCAGCCCTGAAGTCAGGAGGACCTGAGTTCAAATCTAGTCTTAAGCATGTACTAGCTGTGTGACACTAGGCAAGTCATTTAACCCTGATTACCTCGTATTTAAGGCTATCTCCAGTTATTCTGATTCATATCTGGTCACTGGACCCAGATGGTTATAGAGGAGAAAATGAGGCACAGCCCCCCCCCCCCTCACTCAAATCCAATTCATGTACAAGTTGTGACATCATTTCCCTGATGTCATGGTCATCTTTGAGAATAAACATTAGTAGCAGCAGCAGCAGCAATGGCATTACTAGGGCTGGAGATCAAATAAAAAGGAAAAAGATATATATATATATATATATGTGTGTGTGTGTGTGTGTGTGTGTGTGTGTGTATATATATATATATATATATATGTACAAAAATATTTATACCAGCTAGTTGTATGATTATCAAGAATAGGAAAATATGAGGGGGGGATAAGGAGATATAAAATTTAGACTTGTCCAGTTTCAGATGTCTAGGGGACATTCAGTTTGAGATGTCTAACAGGCAGTTAGAAATATTAAGACTCAATGCTAGCAGAGAGGTTAAGTATAGAAAAATAGATAAGACAATTATTCAGCAGAATCCACGGAAGCTAATGAGATCACTAAGTGGATAGAATAGAGGAGAAGAAAACAAGACCCCAGACAGAATAGAATGTGAGAACCTTGTTAACTTTGGATAGACTAGTTCCAGTTGAATGAAGAGTTTGGAGGTCAGAGTGCAGTTAAAAAGAGAAAGAGAGGAAAGAAAATAAAGGAACTGACTGTAGATCACCTTCTCAAAAAAGTTTAGTTTTAAAAGGGAAAAAAAGATACAAGATAATATATAGCAGGGTTGGACGTATCAAGTGAGGGTTTTTTGAGGAAGAGGAAGATGAGTACATTTGAAGGTAGTAGAGTAGCAGTTAAAAAACAGGAAAATATTAATATTTAGTGAGAGTATTGGAATAATGGAAGAAGCAATCTTCTGGGGAATATAGGATAGAGTAGGATTGCTTATTCAGGTAATAAAATTTACTTTGGCAGGGCAGAAGGGTTATATCTTTAGGTCAGATAGTGTTGAAGGAGTTGCTCTAATGGCAGCCATGTTAAAATATAAAATAATGGAGAGTTTTTAACATCGAATTTAAGTTTGTTTTGAATTTAAAATTGGTTTTTACAAACATTATTTCATTTTCTCACTCCCAACAATCCTGGCAGGCAAGTGATAATATTACTCCGATTTTGAAGATGGGGATTTGGGAGATTTGAGAAATTAAGGATACAGGATCACATAGCTAGTAAATGGACAATGCAAGATTTGAACTACAATCTTCCTGGTTCCATATCTATTATATCCTTTATCTAATTAGCAGTCTTATAAATTAAGTTCTGATGATGTTTCAATATTTGTCTCCCAATGAATTGCAACAATAGTTATATGTTGTTCCTGGAACCTGTTAAATTCATTCTCTTAAAGTTCACTTATAAAAAGTCATGTAGTTCCTCTTTTTTTGGTATATAGGAACAAATAAACTAGATTCTCAAACTAGATTTATTCTATATGACAAGAATATTTTTATACCTTTTCCTTTTGTGTGAATAGTTATAATTGTGGACTATAATATAACTTCTTTATTTAAATAGCCCCCAGGATATTGGATTGAAGTATTAATGAGCTAAAAAGTGGGATGTGGGGAAGGATCCCTCAGACTCACTTAAGCAGGTTCTCCATGACTGAACCTCAATCAAACCATATGGCTAGGTATTGATTATAGAAGGGCACATATCAACAACTCCTGTAGTAGTTCCTCAGTGCTAGGTGTATAAATTATCTGTGCCAATACCAAGGAAATATGTTCTGAAGGAATATAGTTTTTATAATTTATTAAACTTATTATTGAGATCGCTATTGTATCAGTAAGCTTTTTTATTCTTATACTTTGGGAGTAAGAAAAATGATTACCAGAAAAATAGATATTGGGTTATCTTTTGTTCTAATCTCATCAAATTTCTCAGTTTTAATTAAAGCTATAACGAAAAATACTGATGCCTATAGCAAGGTAGAACCTAGGAAGAGAACAGAAATATAGAAATGAAAAGCAAGCAGATGATGCCAGAGTGCAAAATGCTCATTTGACAATGAGAAAGTCTTGGGATTCCATATACATAAAACATGTTGCCCCTTCACTTTCATTACACCTTAACTGTGAGTATTCCTGTGAGTCAACTTGTGGTTGGCTACAGTAAAGGGGCCCATTCTCCGAAGAATTGAGTCTACTGGTAAAGGGGTGACTGATGAAACTTTATACACACACACACACACACACACACACACACACACACACACACACACAGAGTACAGATTACTAGTCACCACTCTTGGGATAAGGGAATAGCTCTCAGGAGTGTTAGCTGAGCCCAGGAAAAGAAGGAAAGCCATTTCTATAGATGATGAGGTACAGAGGTGGCAGTTTGAGTACATAGATCTTAAGGTTGTGTCCCAAGGACATCAGCTTGCCCTCCTCATATTCCAGACTTTCTTGACACTTTTAGTATAGTAATGTGTCTTGGGTGGATCATTTATATTGAAACTTATAAAACTATTTTGTAAATTTTTTCCTTCACTGAATTTGAAAGTTGGGCTTTTACAATAGACATCTACATTTTGATGAGGACTTGCTAGGAATTAAACATTGCTTTATATTTTTTACAACTTAGAACAGATAGGTTCTCCTCCCCCTTAACACATAATAAAGCAAACATAAAAAATAAAATAAACTTTTTTTCTAAGATATGCATGTAAATTGAATTTTTAAAAATATATATCTATATGTGTGTGTGTGTGTGTGTGTGAGAGAGAGAGAGAGAGAGAGAGAGAGAGAGAGAGAGAGAGAGAGAGAGAGAATAGCTTTACAAGCAATGGAGCAGAAACAGTGAAGGCCAAGGGAGGAGAAATTGTACCCTATTGGCAAATGGTTTGGGAAACAAAAGAAAATATAATAATGTCTAGGCTGTTCTGATTGTCAGCTATAGTATTGAGTGACAGTCATCAGTTGGGAAATGATTTGGCACTACTCTAAATTTTGGGATGAAGTTTTTCTAACCTAGATCAGGTATTAGTTGTAACCCAAATCAATCTAGTCAAAACAAATGCCTACCTGATCTTTTTTCAATCTAGTCAAAATTTTTATAGAATAAATTAACAAAAATTTCATGGAACTCATAAGGCTTCCTTCTTTTTTTTTAGGTGTTTTTTTTGTAAGGCAATGGGGTTAAAAGGCTTGCCCAAGGCCACACAGCTAGGTAATTATTAAGTGTCTGAGGTCAGATTTGAACTCAGGTGCTCCTGACTCCAGAGCCGGTGCTCTATCCACTGAGCCACCTAACTGCCCCAAGGCTTCCTTCTTTAAAAGAAATTTTGGTTCAATAGAAGCAGTATTGAATTTTGATCAGTCAATTAATACTCATGTGACCTTGAGCAAGTCACTTGAACTTCTGGTGCTCAGATTCTTTTTCTGTAAAATGAGAAGGTTGATTAGATGACCTCTAGGGTGCCTTCCAGCTCTAATATTCAGTGACTTTTGGCACTATTGTACAAAATGCTTTGTTTTACAAAAAAAAATACTTTTCTTTAAGCCAATGACTATTTGTGCCTATGAGGACTTACTATGCTACATGAATAAAAAACAAAGAAAAGAATAAAGACTTTGCAGTCAGTACCTTCATACAGGCACACTCACACATACACAAAGAAGCCCAAAGAGATTAGAGAAAGCATGATTATCTATTACTTAAGTTTTTTCATATTAAATTCAATGTCCCGTTGATATACAAACTAGGTAACTTATGATGGTATTGTTGAGCTATTCATTAGCAGTTAAGTCTGAGAATGAACATACTCTCTTTCTGATAACTCCATAATAGAGTACTGAATATCAGTACTTCAAAATCCAATGCTCAAAGTGTTTAAATGAAAAAGACTTGCTATGGAGAGCATAAACATTTTATTTCTGGGAAGGTTTGGATTTTTTTTGTTTTGTTCTTTTTCTATTTTGCTTTCTTTTACACAGAATTTTTAAAATTAAAAAAAACTTTGCTGATGTCAAAGTTCTCATTTACCCAAACTGAGAGATTAGTGAAATGTTGCCAGTATCACTAAGAGAATTAGGAATGGTATAGTGAGAAGGTTCATTGTAATTGTAATGTAAAGCAATCAGGGAATCCAAATTCTATTCTCTGTATTCCTACTAACCAATTACGTGATCTTGAACAAGTGTCTTGTCCACAGTTTTCCAATCCTTTATGAAAAAGTTTGAGTGTTCATGTGAAGAAAATCCAAATAAGGGTATATGACTATCTGTAGAACATTGCAGCAATCAATTAAGAAGTTTTTTAAAAAAGTAGCTAAACAAAATATTCATTAACATTAAACTATTCAGGAATTCTTTAGTATGAATTCTATAAACTTGGCTTTAAAAAATATTTTGATAACTGTGTTTTAGAAGAATTGGTTTCTTTTGTATTGCCATAGATTTATTTTAGCATTTAAAAGAATTATTTAGGGAAGGGATCCATATTCTTCACCAGATTGCCTAAGAGGACCAACACATATACAAATTTAAGAACTCTTGTCACAGAGCAGTCATAGCAAAAGAAGAAAGTTAGGGAAGGGAGTGGGACAAGATTCTTCCTTTTTAAAATTTTGAACTTAAGAAATCCCTTTAAAATTCCCCAGGCCCAAAATGGTCCTTTCCAACCCTCCAAAGCATAATTCTCTTTCTTCTCAACAAATTTACTCTTTGTGATATAGCAGTCATGTATGCAAAATGTTCATCTCCCCAGGCCTCACTGAGCTCAGGAAGGTATTTGAATTTAGCCATCCTTTGGTTCAGTAATATGAAATTAGACTCATAAAATCTTAGAGCTGGAAGGAACCTTAGAAATCACCTAAACCAGCCCCCTCATTTTACAGATGAAGAAACAGAGACTCAAGGCCTCATTTCACAACTTGTACTAGTGCCCATACCACTTCTCCCTTTTCTCTTTATGGTACTGTTTTCTCTAGACAAGGAGAAAAGTAGACCATATGTCCCTTATTTACCCTTGAGCTCTCCATATGGGAAGAACCAACCTGTCTCAAAAGCCCCAGAAACAAAGAAGCCTGATCTCTGCCTCACATAAAACTGAGGGCCATGAATGATATGCTGAAGACATGGGGGAGGGGAAAAGAAAGAGGAAGTAGAGAAAAGAGAGGGGATTTTTTTTTCCTTTGACAAATTTCTAATCAGGTGATTTGTCATTTGTTAATCTTGAGTCAAAGGAAGTATAATCACTGGTCACCATAATGTTTACCTTTGATAAAAAATAAAATGTTTTAAAATATTTCTTCAAAGCAACATTTTGTACCCTTCCTTTCATTCTGTTAAAAAAAAAGTATACAAAGCTCAGAATTCATAATCCTACTTCAATATTTCTGTACTTTGATGGATCTTTGATCTCACAGAACTAGATATTTTCTCCCATGATTCTAATTATGCTGGTCATTGGCTATTAAAATATACATTGATTTTAAACTGGAGAGTCTTATCTAGTTCTTAGAATTGTTTTACTCCTTATCCTCTATAATAGATACATTAACGTCAATGCATAAGTTACACCAACTTTCCTGGTGATCTTTTTTGCAAATGCTTATCCAAAAATCCTGGAAGATAAGAAGATCAACTATCACATAAAATGATGTTTCTAGTTGCCATTAAATGTTCAGTGAAAACATCTCAAACATCTCCTTTATTTGCCTTTCAAAAAAAAACCTTCAGCAATTCTTCCATTTACCTACAATTTCCCCTTATCTCTTGGTTTTATTTATAGCAAAAATGTCACAATTGATTTGGTTTGGTTAGTCCTGTAATATATCTATCTTTTGTCATTAGATAAGAATCTTACATTTAGAGTGCCAGAAGCTAAGTTGATTTTTATAGGCAGACTGAAAAATTGCATGATTCTTAGTTTCCTCTGTCTTCTTTCCTCTTTTCTCTCTTTGTCTCTGAGGAAGCAGAAGGAGGAAGAGGGTACACAGAATTTTTATATTTTTCTTTGTTTTTGTCTTGTCATGAACAAATAATTCATCATAAAATACCCTGCCTACCAGTGATAAACCTCTTCAACCTCTGACTGATCCTTAGAAAGCAAAAATTTTAGCATGTTAGAATTTGTTTTAAGTGACACTGGTACAGTTTTTAAGAAATTTGGATGTCAAAATGAGACATCATAGTAGAACTTAGTGGAATTTATGGATCACTAGGGAGTGAATTCACCTTAGGTTAAAGCAAGCATTTATGATGCTTGAAACTTTTTTTTATTTAAACAAACAGCTCTGCATCTGTTTAGTCAACTGCTAAGTGTCTCAATGCCCATTTAATTTGATCATTTTTTTCCTTAATGTCAAATTACTGAATTTCAGAATTTAGCAAATTATGAAAAGGACAGTTTCTTGACAAAGAATTGTAAATGGAAGTTATATTTCCATTCAAATTCCATTCGACTTTTGGAAAGTTAATCAGCTCCCTACACTTTCTTGATCTAATGGTTGCTTGTAAGGGTGGCATCATAATGTTTGAAAAGTGTTCCAGCACCCACTGAATTAAATAGACTGTACAATTGTTGCTACTGAAAACATTTGCTTAATCCAATGAGCTTCTACCCTACATTTTGGTGGACAGGATATTTGCCTATGTAGGGTAAATGGTCCATTCTTCAGTTGCCCCAGGCCCTTGTTCAAAAGCTACCAACAGAATTATTTAAATGAATAAAATTATAATCATTTCACATTAATGCATGCAGCAAAATCCTCTAAGAGTGAGGTTAATGTAAATGTATAATAACAGAAGAAGTACAAACTTGTCCTTCCCAACCTACTCATTTTAAAGAGGTGGTAACTTCAAAGCTTACAAAGGAAGTTTTAATGCAAGGAATATTAAGTCCAAATGCTTTCATGCCCTCATTTATTTGGCAATATGGTGTGCATGCATATTTTTAAAGAATCAACAAAATAAAATGAAAAAGTTTCTATTATTTCACTGCTTAATTCATAAATGTAAAGTATAAAAATCTGGAACAGTGAAAGTTTATGAATTTAACTTCTATATGTTAAAATATACCTAACATTATCTGCATATTTTGATTCATTAATATGTGTTATTAAATCATATTAGATTTTGCATTTAATCATTAACCTCCTGAAGAGAGGTTTGACTATATATGTTTGCATTCATGAAGTATCTTTTTTTCCTGAGCTGGGCAGAGTCCTCTATAAATGGTATCCCATTAATGTTCACAACAAACTGGCCTTCTTACATTCTTCATACATCATGTTTCATCTCCTGTCTCTATGATTATGTACAGACTGTTCTCCATGTCTTGAATGCACTCTTTCTTCAATTCTGTGTCCATTAGATGTATTTTCCTGCAATATTCAGTTCAAATGCCAACTCACAAATGAGGTGTTTTCTGAACCTCTAATCTGTTCCCCTTGACCTCAAATCATCTTGCATGTATAAGTATATATAAATGCATAAGCATATGTGCATATGCATACATAGAGAAAGATATGTGTGTGTCTATATAAATGTACATAATATATATATATATATATATATATATATACATATATGTGTACACAGGCATACACATACACAAATGTTGTCTCCCCTGGTAACATGTAAACTCCTTCAGGGGAGACAACATTTGTGTATGTATGTGCACATATACATATTTTTGTCTTTGTATTCCTGGTATTTTAGAGAGTAGGCTCTTCTTAATTTCTCTTTAAATCTAATATATTGATTGTAACAACTCTGAAACACAGAGATAGATTACAAGTCTTTACAGATAGAGACCCTGGAAAGCATCCTTACCCAGAATACATAGCAATTGTGTGGCAGACTCTGTTCTAGGAGATTTTCCAATAATATTATTTAACACATCAACAAAGTTCTACCCTGATGTCTCATTGTGTCATGTGGTAACCCTGGCTTCTTTTTTCCCTTAAGTTTAAAAAAATTGAACTTTAACTGAGAGAGAGAAAGAAATGTCAGAGAGAGAGAGAGAGAGAGAGAGAGAGAGAGAGAGAGAGAGAGAGAGAGGAGAGAGCAGAACAAAAACAAGGATTCTAAATTAAAACATGAATCTCCATTTCATAGCACTTGTTTTTTTAAGTACATGATAAATTCCAAATATTACTTTTGAATGTATCTTATTTAATCTAGACTTTCTTCTGAACTTCCTTCTTTTCAATTAATTTTTAAAATGTTTCAGTGATCTTTTTGTCATAATAGTAACAACAATAAGATTTATATAAAACTACATAAATTTTATATATATAAAACTTTTCAAAATGTTTTAAATATATTATCTCATTTGATCCTTATAGTAACACTGAGAGGAAGTTGCTATTAATATATCCATTTTATAGAGAAGAAATGAGATTGAGAGAGGTTAAGTGGCTTATTGAGGCTCACAAACCTAGGAAGTTCCTGAGATTTAAGTCTTCATCATTTTTTGCACTAGATCACACACACACACACACATATATATATATATAGCCATCATAAATGTTGATTCCCTTATGTCTATATTCAAAAGAAAGAAAGAAAGAAAGAAAGAAAGAAAGAAAGAAAGAAAGAAAGAAAGAAAGAAAGAAAGAAAGAAAGAAATCCTTGTAACAAAGTTGCACAGTCATACATAATGAAAACAAAGTGGCTATAACAAAAATTATATATCTCTGCATCATGGATCTGCCATCTCTCTCCTAGGAATTCAGTAACATGTATCATTCAGACATTCTTAAGAGATATGGTTGGTCTTTGAAATTATCAGAGATCTTAAATGTTTTAAAGTTGCTTATATTTACAATGTTGTTATAATTGTTCTCCTGCTTATACTACCCAGGATTTTCTGAAATTGTAAACCAGGTGACATTCTTCAATCTGTATCATTTCATATTACCTATCATTTTCTAAAATTGTAAACTAGGTGACATAGAAAACTGGCTCTGGAGTCGGGAAGACTCGAGTTCAAATATGGTCTCAGATACTTACTAGCTATGTTACCCTGGGCATGTCATTTAATCTCTGTCTGCCTCAGTTTCCTCAATTGTAATATGGACATAATAATAGTAATTTACTTTGCAGAGTTGTTGCAAGGACTAAAGAAGACAAAATTTATAAAGCACTTAGTGACTGGCATATAGTAGGTGATCAATTCAAAAACTGCCTTCTGCAAATTCTCACCACTACTAGTGTCTTCCTTCTAAGATTGCCAGCCATATATTCTGTATATATCTAGTATATTCAAATTATTTGTGGATTGTCTCCCCCCATTAGAATATGAACTTCTTGAGAACAGGGACAGTTTTTAACTTTCTGTATATCCTCAGTACCTAACAGTGCCTGACACCCAGCAAGACCTTAATACATGTATATTAATTGATTTGGCTATAGATTATGAGGTCCCCAGGTTCTCCTGATCAGAGGTAACATTATGCTTATTGCATTAAACCCTAAAATATCTATATTTCTAGAAGATGCCTGTAATTATTAAAAAATAGAAAAGACCAAGTGTAGTCTTAAGCTCACAAAAAAAAATTTAGAAGAAGAAACTATAAAGCTTCAGAATGAATATCAGGAACACAGAGTAGAAGCAGAAAAAATACTGGGCCCAGAGTAAAACTGGAGGAAGAGAGCAAGCCAAAATACCTTCAGGAAATTGCAATCTCCTTTACTAACCACTTACTTCCCATAAAAGACCACTGGTACTGCTTCTAAACTGATCTTTGAAACCAAACTTTGGCAATTCCCTGTGGGAATTGGTTCAGTCATCTCAGGTAATGATGATCGCCTGCCATCTGTGGGTCTTTCAAGGTAGTTTAGCTGAAGGCACTCAGAGATACATGGAATAACACATGCCAGTTTAGTCACACCACCAACACCAATTAGATAATCTCTTTCCTTCTGTTCTTGATCAAAACAATCCACAATCCTGAGTTCAGTACCACTGGGAATTGCTGTCCTCCTGTCCAGATCATTGACCTTTCTTTCCTGACCTCCCACAGCTATTATTCAGGGAATCAATCATTATGGAAGTACAACTTTGCAACAATTCTACATCTGTCACATCTTTCATTTCTTCAGCAGCCTCAGCTATTGGGAAAGAAAGTTCTCCCCAACAAAGACCATGGAACTGTCAAATGGTTCAACATCAACAAGTGATATGGTTCTATCAATGACTAGAATGTTAATGAAACACATTATCATCTGTTTTTTCATTATACTCTAAGGAGGCTGGAGTTTTTCTATATGACTTGCAGCTAAAAATTTCTAAATGCCTACTTAAAGGCAGATAGGTGACATATTAGACACAACTCTGGGTCTGGAGTCAGAAAAATCTGAGAATAAATATAACCTCCAACATTTAAACTATATGACTTTAGCTACCTATATTTGTCTGCCTCAGTTTCCTCTAGAATAAAACAGGAATGGCAAAGCTCCTATCTCCCAGGGTCATCATAAAGAACAGATGAAGTAATATTGGTAAAATGCTTGGTGTAGCTACTGCATAGTAACTACTCAATAAATTTGCATTATAATATAAGCTCTTGAGAACAAGGATTGTCTTGCCTTTTATTCATATTTTTAGAGCTTAATACATTGCTTTCAATGTAGTAAATAATCAATGTTTTAAATTCAATTATTTATTCATTCATCTTTTGATACAAACATTATTTTGATGTTCTCATATGGCATTGAGACATGGAATATAACAGTCTACAAAAAAATTTAAAAAATAAATATAAAACAGTGGGGTGTGGATAAGCACATGCTTTGGCTTAAATAGACTCCATCATAAACCAACACAAAAACTTCAAAAAAGAACAGAAAAGAAAAAAATTGCATTGTTGAATAATAGTAATATAAGATGGGCTGGTCACTTGACAATGATGGAGTGGACAATCAAAGTGCTCTACTGTAGTCCTTGAAATGTCAATAAAAGGAAAGGGAGGCCTAAAGAACATTGGATAAATTGCCTTGTGATGAACTTATGAAAAGAGTCAGTCCCAATGAGCTGGTATATAAAGTGGTCTACATTCTTGGAGGGAACTTCCAAATTAATGAAATCATAGATATATATATCTAAATATTTGAAATGGAGAATAAAAGACAAGATTCAGTTAACATGTTCAAGGGCAGTGGAAAAGACATCACTAAAAGGACTCTCTTAAAAATAGCTTTCAGAGTTGATATCCCAGGACATACATTGCTGTCCCTGACAGATGTAAAAACTATATTCGTGGAAAGAGATATAAACACAATAACATCCCTAACTTTATTTGTTTGCTTACTTATTTGTTCATCCATTCATTCATCTTACAATAACCCAAGGACTTTGGACTATATTTACAAGAAATTCAATTCAAGCAAATTCAATAAATGCTCATTAAACACTTAGTATAGCCATACAGGATATAGAACTTCCAATGTGTCTTTGTCTACCATGTCCATTTCCCATGTTGCTAATGTTTTAAAGAAAGACTGTTTGAAGCACTTGATTGATTGATTGATTGTTGCCTTTTGTAGTTGAAGAAGACCATGCCATCATATTAATGATGGTATGACTTGCTCATTATGTTGATTATAGAATGAAGGAGGTGTTGTGCAAAGACATCCTTCTCACTGTCTCTTCCAGAATCATCTTCACCCTACTGGATATAGTGAGTGACCTTGGCCTTTTGGATGAGGTCTTTTCTGTGTTATTGAGGCTATGTAACTTACTACATTCTACTTTGTGATGTAAATTATATTTACATGCTTTGTCTCTCATATTAGATTGTATGCTGTTAGATTGTTTGCTGCACCCCTCTCTGAATCAGTGTCTAATAGGGATTCTGCATAATTATATCTATATTACACTTAAACATAGAAGGTGCTAAATAAATATTTACTATATAAATTAATTAAAAATAACATGCTTGATACCACTTGATAAAATGAAATAAGAGTTGACCTTGAATTCAGAAGTTCTGGGCTACAGTACAGGTCCTGACAGTTGTAAAATGTTTGCATTGCCTGACTGCTGTATTCATTCTTAACTTCTATGAGTCTCAGTTTCCTCAGCAAATAAATAGGAATACTAATAATTTTGTTGTGAGGAAAAATATCTTTTAAATTTTGAATTGCTCTTAAAATTTGAGGTATTATTTTAA
This sequence comes from Macrotis lagotis, assembly GCF_037893015.1. Lineage (NCBI taxonomy): Eukaryota > Metazoa > Chordata > Mammalia > Peramelemorphia > Peramelidae > Macrotis > Macrotis lagotis. Next base: position 186,712,188 of record NC_133664.1, on the reverse strand, counting down.
TATGATATATATATATAAAAGAGATCTCAGAGATAAAATCAAAAGGTACAAACAGGGTATGTGTTTTTCTTTATTGTTTATATTACACAAATAAACTTTAACATCATATTATTTTCATGGATATTTGTAAGTAAAAATGAGAGATTTGAACATGGATAAAATTGGATCTTATTGTTGAAAAATGTATTTGCTGTACTTTCCTGTTAACAATTTTTTAAAGCCAGCATTGGAAGTCTTTTTGAATCTAGTATAATCCATTTTTCCCCTGTGTATCTATTCTTTACTTACTATATGCTTGAAGTATATGAATAACACATGACATGTTCTACAAAAATCAAAGATACCATTGCTAAAGGAATGACCAAACATGTATGACTTGGCATCATCAACTCATTTGAGAATTAAAATCCTTTTCTCCCAGTTCTCATCATACATCTGAGATAACTGAGAAACAGATGGTATTAAGTGACTTATACAAAGTCAGCCTGAAAATATGAAGTAGAATCAAATATAAAATTTTGCCCTTGTGTGTATTTTCTAGGGATCCAGCTCTTGGAATGGTTAAGACATTCATTTCAGCTATTAGCACACTTAATAATGATCAATTTCCAGTAAATGAATTGATTATGAGCAATGATTCTTTTTCGTCTTGTCTCTGTAGACGTTCATACAATTTTTTAACTGATAGATTTAAATCTCTAAAAGAAGTCAAAATTAAGTTTATAAAAAGAGGATAGCAATCATTTTAAACTCATGCTAAGTCATCATGTGTCCAAATGGCACTTTCTCCATAGCTGGAAGGAAGATTTGGAAAATTCCAAATCTCATTTTAGTATTGGCAGAGGTATATGGAAGAAATTTCAGTCCTATTCCACTACACAATAAGAAAACAGAAAATTCCAAACCTGTATCTGGAATATTGGGAGTACCTCCTCTCTGCAGGTGATGTTAGGTATTTCTATTCTACTGAGATTCACAGGACTCTGAGGGCAGGAACTAAACTTGGTAGAGCATCAACACTATTCTTTCCATCCTTTTCTTCCTTCCAGTCAGGTACTAACATTCTCTAAACTTTTCTACCTGAACTTTAACAGTTCTCTGCAAATCTCCCAATGTCTTATCATCTTCAATTTGCATATCTTTTTTTCTCCTACTAGATCATAAGTTATAGGAAGTGATGCCATTGTTATAATCATCTTTTTATTTATATCCTCAGAGCTTGGAACACCACACTCAGTTCTCACCATAATGCTTTGCCTTTAATTGGTAGTCAAATATTTGATGAACAAATGAATCATCAGGTCAAGTTCTACCATTTTGATAGATATTCTCTATCAATTAATTAGCACAAAGAAATTCCAACTGCAAAAGTTGCATAAATTTTGATTTATATTATATATTATATATATTATGATATATTTTATTATTCTATATCATGCTACCTAAAAATACAAATAATATGTCTAAAATGTGACTTCTGGCAGTGTTTGTGTGCATGTTTTAGTCAAAAGTCTATGTGTGTTAGTTTTTTTTCATCTCAATTGGAATTTTGAGTTTTTATTAAATGTCTTTTTAACATCATTAATAATAAGACTTGATAAAGTCCATGTAATGAGAGGAAAATTAATTAAAAATAAGAACATATATTGTTTGTCATTATAATCAAATTAATTAGTGAAAAGCAGTATAAGGAACTCTTGGCTTCCTTTATTAGGTACAAAACTAGTTTAGGTAGTTCAAAATTCAAAGCAAGTCAGACAAAACTTTCTTTGGGAGCATTAAAAATTGAGGAGTTAGAAGTATACCTTCTTAAAACCAGAGTTTTGCTGACAGGGAAATTGTCAACTTTGGCATAGAGTATGACTCTCTGAACTTGACACAAGGCAGTGATGCATCAAGTAGGACTTGTTCTCCATCAGAGGAATTCTCAGTGGATGGCTGGAAAAAAGGAAGTTATGGCTTACTCCAATGCCTAGAAGCCAACACTTTTTCAAATTGACTTTTCAGGATCAGCTAAGAATTTTTACATATGACTGTGCTACAGTTTTCCATTAGGTTTTTATTTTTATCTTTACCAAAGGACTTCTGAATAAAATTAAAGTTCTCCTCAATTCTTTTGTTCTCATCAGAACTGAACCCAGAACACTCAGACAGGAAAAGAAATGAAAAAGGAACATCAAAAGAATTTCATCACCACTTTTATTTTTAATGTCCTCATAATACTGATTTTTCTCATTCTAAGAAGGGCTAGAAATCCTTAAATACTGAAGGGATTGGAAAAATCACAGTTTCCAGGAAGACAGTAAGAACTATTACTCTTGAAAGATATGAAAGATATAAAATAACCCTAATTCAGAAAGGTCTAGATCACCATTTTCCATTAGCTGGGATATAGTACAAACAGAAAGAAATATGATACTTTCAAATTTACCTCATAATTATTTTTTGCCCTTAAATTTTTCCTTGGAACAAAGACTCAAAAGAAATGAAACAATGGGATGGTTCAACTTAAAGGTTAAAGGCAATTTTATGTCCTGGTGTTTTGTTCTGGTTTAATTTCTTCCTTTTTATTGTTATTGTGATTCAAACATAGATATAGATAAAATTAGTTAATACATTTTGTTCTGATTTATATTTTTAAATTTTGGTTCTAGTCAAATTCTTGGCTCTAGAGAACCCTACCAAGAACTACCAGGCCAAAAGTAACATTTCAGAGGTGAAGTATGAATTCTTAATATATTCAGTCCTTCAAAAGCAGGGGTAAAAAAACAAGAGTAACTTCTTTGAGGGAATACAGAAGGTGGCAAGAACACTCTGCATTCATCCTCTGAGAAGCTATATCCTAGTTGAGTAAAACAGCAGAGACATCATACTAAGTGTAAACATTAACCTTTTTAATATTTACTCCTTCCCCTTTCTCCAGAAAGCAATAAGGACATTTCAGTGAAGGAAAGGACTGGGGTCTGCTATATTTCCACACATTATGTCCCTTTCTTTATATTTCCATCTACTGTTGCCCATGGCAAGTTATAAAAATTGGTGACCCTCAAACAAGACTATCAATCCATACATCCCAGGGGGAATTGAAGACAAAATTGCCCTGGGAAACAGCAGTGATTTCAGTCCTTATCAGCCTATACCATGATCAGTTAATTATTTGAAATATCATTGAAGCTTTATGGTCTGTCACTAATGAATAGAATATTGCTATGAAAGAATGTATATTATTCAGAAGGAACAGGTTGGATAAAGGGCAGAGTGATATAGTTTTGTGTATATAAAAAAGATTAAAATCATGGGAGAAAATCAGAGCATCAGTTATGAGAGAGTGGGGTTTCATAGGATCTAAAGAGAGAGGAAACAGAGGTGTTATTTAGTATTGAACATAGAACAGAGTAATGAACCAAAATGAGAAAACAAGAGATGAAGATGAAATACAGATTAAAACCCTAGCAGCAAAAAATCTTGTATACTTTGGGTAAATCATTTAGCATCTATGGGCATCAGGTTTCTCATTACTTCATATCTGAACTATTATAATAATCTCATGCTGCATCTATCTATTATAATCCTTTCCCCTACTTCAGCTGCCAGTGATTTTCTTAAAGCAGAGATCTGACCATATCACTTCCTTATTCAATAAACTCTAGTTGATCTCTGTCATCTCCAGGATCAACTACAAAATCTCCTGAAATTCAAAAGAATTCATAATTTAGAACCTCTGTGCACTTTTACAGTATTCTTACAACTTATTCTACCATGTGATTTTTCAGTCCAATAATACTTTCATGCCTGCTGTTCCATGAGTAAGACATTTCATCTGTTGACTCCAGACATTTTCTCTGACTGTCCCTCATGCCTTGACTGGTCTCCCTCCTCATTGCATGCTAGAACAAGCCTATCTTCTTTCATTCCAAGCAAAATCCTAACTTATACAAGCTTTTTGAAATCCTTTTAATTCTAGTGTCTTTTCTAATTTATTTTACTTCTTATTTACCCTATATGTAGTTTGTTTGTACATATTTTTGGCTTGTTGTCCTCCCGATTAGATTGTGGATTTCTTGAAGGCAAGAAATAATTGTCTTTTGCCTTTCTTTGTATCTCCAGAGTTTAACACAATGTTTATCACATGGTAGACACTAAATAATTACTTATAAATTAATTCAAATGAGGCGATCTACATGAAACTATCTCAAAGATCATTTGTAGCACTAATGGTTTACTTATGGAACACTTGGCTATACAGATATCCACTGGAACTCTCTCTCTCTCTCTCTCTCTCTCTCTCTCTCATAAGGTGGAGACAGTGATAAGCCCTGTTTCTATTCTACATATTGTCTTGACCATGGGAATAAATTGGTTACAGAAGGAAAAATGATAGAAATAAGTGGAATTGTATAGACTTTAAACTGTTTGGTAACTAGAATTGAATAGTAGCAATTAATGAGTAAATGTCAACTTTAAGGGAAGTCTCTAGTTCAGTGTCCTGTGGATTTGTCCTTGGTTTTGCCCTATTCAACATTTTAATTATCTTAAAAATGCACAGAGTGTATTCTTATCAAATTAATAGAAGACACAAATCTGAGTTCCCACAGCTAACAATAAAATCCAAATCCAAAATGACCTTGATAAACTTGATTTCATTGATATTGTCATTCTCTTAAACTATGTAGATTGTGTAAATCTTGTCCATATATTCCCATAAAATCTCCACAGAGCATCAAACTATCATGCGAGGGATTTTTCTTTAGTTTTATTGAATTATGTGTGTTTCTATAAACTACAAAGGTGATATATCCATGGGTAATATTTTGCTTTTTCCTCCTGTATCTCTGATGATACATTTTGCCTCATCTCTGTTATTTATCTTTGCACTATATCAAAGTCTATCTATGTTGACAGTGTATCTCTCCAATGTCCTTTAGGTGCTCTGAAACTATGATGATTTGGAAAGTGTGGGCTGTTCAGCAATAAATCATCTCTAGCATATTAGTATTAAAAATATGGACCTCCATTTCAGGAAAGAGTTAGGGTCATTAAAATCACTGTGAATATACTCAAATTCAATTCAGCCCACTCTCCAGTTCAGAGATCCTACAAATATGACCCAGGGGACAAATGCTATATGCCTAAAAGCTAAAAGTCAATCTTAGCTTATTGGTCATAAAGGCAGTAGTCTGGGTTTGGTTCCCAGACTGACATGAGCCACTTGTTGAATCTTGTTGAATTTGGGACCCAATTTATTATCTCTCTCTGACATGTTTATCCAAAATATATGTACTGATATAAATAACAACTATAGAAATTATATATGTTTATTTGTATGCATAGGTGTGCACACACACACACACACATATATATATATATATATATATATATATATATACTCATTTGATAGTCATTTCAATGAGAAAACAAAAAGTAAGCAGCTTGCTTAGGTTAAAGAGCTAAATACCTAAAGTAGGATGTGAAAGCTGATCTTTCTGACTCTATATCATGTAATTTATCAATGTGCCATCTAGCTGCCTAAGAGATCCTAATGCCATTGAATCAAATCTATTAAGAATAAATGTAACACGCATAAGTATAAAGCCCTATTCTTAGAGTTTTTGAAAATAATTATGACGATAAATCGAGGGTGAGGGGCAGCTAGGTGGCATAGCGGATAAAGCACCAGCTTTGGAGTCAGGAGTACCTGGGTTCAAATCCAGTCTCAGACACTTAATAATTACCTAGCTGTGTGGCATTGGGCAAGCCACTTAACCCCATTTGCCTTGCAAAAAACTAAAAATAAATAAATAAGGGTGAAATGAAATTGAGGGTGAAATGATTAATCAATAGAAAATTTGAAAATATAATCTGGGAATTTTAATGTACTAGAAACTCAATATGAGCTGACTATATGATAGAAGAGGAAGAAATAGCTAATATGTTCTTAAGCAACATTAATAAGAATAGTTGTCAGAAATAGAGAGGTGATGTTTCAACTGAACTTCAACTGCCACATTTTAGGAAGGATTGCCTACTGTGAGTCTAGAGGAAGGTGACAAGATGTTGACAGGATTAACTACTAAGCATAAATGATTATTTGAAGGAAATGTTTGGAGACAAAAGCAAAACATGCATAGTAGCCATCTTCAAATAGTTGAAATACTGTCAGATGGAAGAAAAAATAAACTTTCTTTTTTTATCCACAGAAAGCTCAACTAGGCACAGTAGCTAGAAATTGTAAAGGCAGATTTCAGTTTGATCAAGGAAAATCTTCTTAATAATAACTAGTCAAAAGTAAAATGGATTTTTCTGGAGGATGTTGTCTACACCTTTAGGAGCAATATTGGAGAAACTAAAAACTTTTACTGCTCTATTCATTAATATTTATTAAACATTTACTAAATGCAAAGCACTGTGTTAGACATTGAGATTTTATTTACAAAATAGACATAGTTCTTGCCCTCATGAAACTCAGGCCAGCAAATCAATAAGATGCACACACAAAAAAGCTAGTTACAGATCCACTTCATTTTATTGAGCTTTACTATATTGTACTTTGAGATATTATGTTTTTTTGCAAATTGAAGGTTTGTGGCCACCGTGCATCAAGTAACCTATTACAGTTTTTCCAGCAGCATATGCTTATATCATGTCTCTGTGTCACACTTTGATAATTCTCACAATATTTCAAAATTTTTCATTATTATTTATAGCTTATATAATAATCTGTCATCAATGACTTTTCAGTTTTGATTTTGATTTTTTAATTTTTTGGTTTTTTGCAAGGCAGTGGGGTTAAGTGACTTGCCCAAAGTCACACAGCTAGGTAATTATTAGGTGTCTGAGGCTGGATTTGAACTCAGGGCCTCCTGACTCCAGGGCCAGTGCTCTATCCACTGCACCACCTAGCTGCCCCATGATCAATGACTTTTGATGTTACTGTTGTAATTGTTTTGGGACACAAAGAATTTTGCCCATATAATACAAAGAACATAATCCATAAACATTGTACATGTTCTGTCCACCCCACCAAGCAGCCATTCCCAGCTCTCTCTTATTGGGTCTCTCTATTCCTAAGACAGTACTGAACAATATTGAAAGTAGGCCAATTAACATCCTTAGAATGGCCTGTAAGTATTCAAGTGAAAGGGAGATCAGCTGATCTGCAAGACAAACTTCATTGTTTTCTTATTTCAAGAAACTGTCCCTGCCTTCAGTTACCACCACCCTGATCAGCAGCAATCAACACTGAGGCAAGACCAGTAAAAGAGACCATGAGTTTAGCTTATGGTAGCATTTTTTAGATATAAAATATTTTCAATTAAGATGTGTACATTTTAGAAATAGTGCTACTGTATACTTAATAGAATAAAATATATAAAATATAAACATGGGAAACCAAAAAATTCATTTGACTCACTTTATTTTAACATTCACTTTATTATAGTTATCTGGAACTGAACCTGCACTATCTCCAAGGTATACCTGTATACATACACTGTTAGAATAATATGACATAAATAGATAAATATAAATAACATAAAATGACATTATTATAAATAAATAAAAAATTACAAAATAAAGTGCTATAAGAGGTCTGAGGAGAAAAGGTCATTATTACTGGGAGAATAAGGAAAGGCTTCATAGAGAAGATAAAAGTTAAGTAAGAGGATATTCCCAGAAATAGGGAATACCCTTGAACAAAAGTACAGGTGTAGAAAGGCACATGGCATATTCAGAGATCAAATATGCAAGAACAGGAGAAATCTTGAAATATAGTGTAGTGCTAGATTGTGAAGGTTTTGTAACACTAGATTTTAACAAAAATTGAGCTTTCCCTAAGGAGAAATAGGATCTACTAAATACTTTTGAGCAGAGTGGCATTACAATAGACATGAAGATTATTCTGGCAGCAATGTGGAAGGATCGAACAAGACGAGATGGGGGGGATGCGGCTAGGTGGTGCAGTGAATAGACCACTGGCCCTGGTGTAAGGAGTACCTGAGTTCAAATCCAGCCTCAGACACTGAATAAGTACCTAGCTGTGTGGCCTTGGGCCAGTCACTTAATCCTAATGCCTTGCAAAAACCTAAAAAAAAGAGAGAAGATGTAAAACCTTTTTTAAATACTATTTCAAATAGTTTTATAAAATTATTTCAAAGTTTAGATGGGGACTTGTGGCCAAGATGGCAGAGAGAAGACAGGCACAGTTCTAAATAAAGTCTCCTTATCTTCCCTTATAAATCATATGAAGCAAACCTCTTAACAGAAATATGACCCACAAAACCCAGAAAGAAAAGCCAGGAGAAGGAACATCTACCTCAGGATTTGTCTCCTGCAGCAGCACTGGATGAATTAGGGCGGGTGACTCTGGACTTAGAGGGAGGATCAGCCCTGATCAACCAGATTAACAGCTGAATTGGAACCAGGAGTCTGAGGGCCAGAGAGGCGGACCTGCTGTATCAGCAGTGGGGCTGGACAGCAGGGGCTTGAGTCAACTAGGGAGCAGAGGCACTGGTATTGGTGCTGTTCCCCAGGAGCTTGCAGACAGGGCTGGGGGGAGAGTTCCAGTGCAGGATAGCTGCGGACACCATCGCTGGGCTCCTCTGGTGTGAGGAACTCTTGAGTCCCATTACAGCTCAGACCTCTTATTGAACAAACAAATGCAAACTAATTCTGTCTCAGACGCAGGTGTGTGAGCAGAAGAACCAGGCCAGCTGACAAATGACCTCAGGCCAGGGTAAAGCCTACCACTGATTGAAGGCAAAAGAATTCAATAGCTCCAACTCCTCCCTTCAAGCAAAGGAAGAAGGCCTCAATCAAGGTCACAGACACTCCAGAGAAAGCAACCAACACCTCCTACTGGCCAGCCAGAAAAATTGCACTCAGTGAGTAAAGACTTTAGCAGTCCCAAGCCCCTGTGAACCAGCCCCTCCTCAACTCAAGGTCTTAGCAAAATGAAGAAGGGTCAGCAGAAAGGTGGATCCATAGAAAAATTCTTGGAAGGGAAAGTCCCTAACTCAGAGAGACCTGGAACCTCTGAGGAGAATATGATTTGGTCTTCAGCACAGAAAGACTTCCTTGAAGAAATAAGGAAGGAGCTTAAAAATTTGGGTTAGACAATTAATACCATGCAACAAGAAAAGAAAACCTTAGAAAGTACAATTGGAAAAACAGTAAAGGAGAATAAATCTCTCAGATCCTCAATTGGACAAATGCAAAATGAGAATAATTCTCTCAGATCCTCAATTGGGCAAATGAAAAAATAAAATAATTTGGGCGTGGAGCCAAGATGGCCACAAGAAGGGATCCAGTCATAGGAGCTCTCTGATAAAACTCATAGGCTAAGGACTCTAACTAAACTTTTGATGGACAGAACCCACAAAGGGACCCAGTGAGGCAGTTCTCCTACTCAAGGTAACCTGGAAGAGCAGAAAGGCTCTGCTCCCCGGGTTGGCAGAGGGGTGGCCCGCCAGAGCGAAAGAACTTCAGCCTCCTGGAGGTAGCCCCAAGGCGCTGGGAGCCGGGGCTCACAGCAGTGGGGGAGTCTCCTGAGCTGCACCCCAGGGAGCACTGGGCACAAAGTGGGGGGAACAGTGGGGAACCTCTGCCAAAGCAAGCATGTGGAGCCAGCCCTCAGGGCACACAGCAAGCAGCTTGGTCTTTCAGCAGCCCAGACCCTGAAACAGAAGCAGGCAGAGCCAGTAAGCAGGAGCCTCCAGGGCATCAGCCCACTGAGCTGAAGGGGGGGGATGAAGAGAGACTGCAGAGCTCTGTCCTCTGCCTCTGGAACAGGACTCTGGGGCTCTGAACACATTCAGATCCTGATAGCAGTCTAGGCCCCCCAATAGAGTAGCAGGACCCCCCACCTCAGCTCCATGGCCAAGGGGGGTGCTTATGGTCATTCACAGACCAGGAGGGAGGACAGAGCCTCATATACTGAGACCCTTGTGGGAGTGTCCCAAAAGCTCAGGAAGCACCCCAAAAACAGGCCCAGGCTGGGAAAATGAGCAAGCAAAGAAATAAGAGGAAGACTATTGAGAAATATTTTGGAAATGAGCCCGAGAAGGATAAAAATAATCAGTCTGAAGATGAGGAAGCACAAACTCCTGCATCTAAAGACTCCAAGAAAAACAGAAATTGGGCTCAGGCTATGACAGACCTCAGAAAAGACTTTGAAAATCAAATGAGGGAGTTGGAAGAAAAACTGAGAAAAGAAAGGAGAGAGATGCAGGAAAAACATGAAAATGAAGTCAGCAGCTTAGTCAAGGAAATCCAAAAAAATGCTGAAGAAAATAGCATGCTAAAAACCAGCTTAGGTCAAATGGATAGAACAGTTCAAAAAGTTATTGAGGAGAAGAATGCTTTCAAAAGCAAAATTGGTCAGATGGAAGATAAGAAAACTCTCTGAGGAGAACAAATCCTTCAGACAAAGAATAGAATTCAGGGAGATTGATGAATTTAACAGAAATCAGGAATCAATACTTCAAAACCAAAAAAATGAAAAATTAGAAGAAAAGGTGAAATATCTCATTGAAAAAACAACTGATATGGAAAACAGACTTAGGAAAGATAATTTAAAAAATTATTGGAATACCTGAAAGTCATGATCAGGAAAAGAGCCTTGACATCATTTTCAAAGAATTACTACAGGAAAATTGCCCTGATATTCTAGAAGCAGAGGGCAAATAGAAATGGAGAGAATCCACCGATCCCCCAGAGAAAGAGATGCCAAAAAACCAACCCCTAGGAATATTATAGCCAAGTTCCAGAACTCCCAAGTCAAAGAGAAAATATTACAAGCAGCCAGAAGGACACAGTTCAAATATTGTGGAGCTGTGGTCAGGATCACACAGGACTTAGCAGCAACTACATTGGAAGCTCATAGGGCTTGGAATACAATATACCGGTAGGCAAAAGAGTTTAGAATGCAGCCAAGAATGAACTACCCATCAAGGCTGAATGTCCTCTTCCAGGGAAAAGGATGGACTTTCAACAAACCAGAGGAATTTCAAATGTTCCTTTTGGAATGGCCAGAGCTGAACAAAAGGTTTGATCTCCAGATACAGGACTCAGGTGAAGCACGGAGACTGGAGGAGAGGAGAGAAATTTGAGGGACTTAATGAGGGTGAACTGCATGAATTCCGGCATAGGAAAATGACACTGATAATACTCATATGAACTTTCTCAGTTAATAGAGCAGGTAGAGGGAGCTTTTATAGTTGAAGCACAGGAGAAAGCTGAATTTGAAGATAAAATATGGTGTAAAAACGGAGTCAATAGAAAAAAAGGGAAATGGAATGGGAGAAAGAAAAAGGAGAGGGGGAATAGTCCAAGATATTTCACATAATAAGATTTTTTTTATTACAATGAGCTATTGAAATGATATGGAAGGGAGGAGGCAAGGGGGATGAGGGAAACTTTGCTCTCATCAGAGATGGCTAGGAGAGGAAACAGCAAATATACTCAATGGGATATAGACATCTGGAGAAAGAAGGAGGGGGAGAAGGGGGGAAGGGGTGGGGATGTGAATAAAGGAGGAGAGGATGGACCATGGGGGGTGAGTGGTCAGATATAACACATTTTCTTTTTTACTTCTTGCAAGGGGCTGGGATTGGAAGGCCTGCCGAGGACCACAGGGCCAGGTGGATTTTGGGCCTAAGGGGTGGTATGGGGGTTCAGGGCTTCTTGGCCCCAGGACCAGGGATCTGTCTGCTGTGCCACTCAGCGACCCTACAGCAGAGTCAGAGTGAAAGGAGAGAGAAAATATAGTACATGGTAGTGGAGAAATAAGAAAGGAGAGAGTTGCGAACAGCAATGACAACGTTGGAAAAATATGGAAGTAACTTTTCTGATGGACTTATCATAAAGAATGTGATCCACCTGTGACAGAGTTGTTGGTGTTTGAACAAAGACTGAAGCACATTTTATTATTATTATTATTATTGGGGGGGTGCAGGGCAAGTGGGGCTGGGTGGCCTGCCTGGGGCCACATAGCAGGGTGATCTTTGGGTGTCTGGGGCTGGATTTGGACCCAGGTGCTCCTGGCTCAAGGGCCAATGCTCTGTCTGCCACCAAGCCACCCCTACTATTATTACTATTTTATTTTATTTTGGGCCTTTTTTTTTCCTTTCTTCTTTTTGGTTTTTTGCAGGGCAGTGGGGATCAGAGGGGTTGCATGTCACATGGCTGGGTGATTGTTGGGTTAGAGGCTGGATATGGGCTCAGGTGCTCATGGCTCCAGGGCTGGTGCTTCGTCCATTGTGCCACCTGGCCATACCTACAATTATTACTATTTTTTTTTAATTTTAATTTTTTTTCCTCTCCCCTTTACTTTTTTCGCCCAAGCAAGTCTATCTATATTCATGGGGGGATGGGGTATTTTGTTTACTTATAAACAAGAATATTTTATTAATGTAAAAAAATTTTGTAGAAAATGAGAATAAAAATATAAATTAAAAATAAAATGCATTTGCATAGACAAAAAAATAAATAAATAAAATAATTCTCTCAAAACCTCAATTGGTCAAATGGAAAGCTCTTTCAAAAGTAGAATTGACCAATTGGAAAAGGAGTTGCAAAAGGTTAATGAAGAAAACTCCTCCCCCCCAATAAAAGATTGGAGTCTACAGAAACTAATGAATCCATGAGACAGCAAGAGTCAGTTAAACAAAATAAAAAAAAATAGAAAAAATAGAAGAAAATGTAAAATACCTCATCAACAAAATCACTCACCTCAAGAATAGCTCGAGGAGGGGCAACCTGAAAATTATAGGATGTCCTGAAAACATTGAAGAGGGAAAAAGCCTGGACTTAATATTACAGGATCTCGTGATGGAAAACTGCCCTGATATCATGGAATTGGAGGGCAAAATAGTTATTGAGAGAGTATATCGATCCCCACCTAAAATGAAAACACCAAGGAATGTTGTGGCCAAATTCCAAAACTATCAGATAAAAGAGAAAATCCTGCAAGCAGCCAGAAAGAAACAATTTAAATATCAAGGAGCCACAGTAAGGATCACACAGGACCTGGCTGCATCAACATTAAGGGATCGAAGGGCCTGGAATGAGATATTTTGAAGAGCACAGGACCTTGGAATGCAGCCAAGAATCTACTTTCCTGCAAAGCTGAGCCTTCTCTTCCAGGGAAAAAGATGGACATTTAACAAAATGGAAGAATTCCAAAAATTTCCAATGAAAAGACCAGAGCTAAACAGAAAATTTGGACATCAAACAGGAGGTTCAAGAGATACATGAAAAGGTAAAAAAAGGGGGGGGGATGGTAAAAGGAAAAAAAAATTCTATCCAGTAAGTTGAAACTGGCTATATCCCAGCATTGGGAAAAAAGATTCACATAAATCTTGAGAATTGTAACTCTAACAGAGAGAATATACCTAACCAGAAATGACAGACATTCATGACCTATCGATGAGACTGCTATCTAAAGAGATGTAACTGTCTTTAACCCCACTTGGGAGAAAGACGCTAATAACTCTAAGGAATTTTGACTCTATTTGCTAGAATATACTGAACTAGAAGGGACAGACACTCATAATTTTCTATAACTTAGATAGAATGATCTAAAAAACACTACCTCCTTAAAAAGGGGGACAGGAAAGAGAAGGGAGGAGGGAGGGGATTGAATGGGGTAAATCTCATTACACTAAGAAGTACAAAAAACCTATGGTAATAGAGGGGAAGAAGGGAGCAGATGAGAAACACCTGAATCTTCTTCTCATCAGACTGGGCTTAAAGTCAACCTACAGATACTTAGTTAACTTATAAAACATCTAACCTTTCAAGTATTAAAAGGGGAAAAGGGGAGGGGGGATTGAGAAAGGGAAGGGGAGTAAGGGAAAAGGGGAAATAACAAAAGGAAGGGAAGGGAAAAGGGAAAAAGGGAAAGGGGAAAGAAAGGGGAGGGGATGATATAGGAGGGCAAACACACTGAAGGGGGTGGTATTCAGAAACAAAATACTGGTGAATATGGAGAAAGGGGGAAAGGGGGAAAAATACAAACAGAGGGAAGACAGCACAGAGGGCAATAAAGAATTAGTAATCATAACTTTGAGTGTAAATGGGATGAACTCTCCCTTAAAACGTAAGAAAATAGCAGAGTGGATTTAAAACCAGAATCCTACAATATGCTGCTTACAAGAAACTCATTTGAAGCAGAGAGATACATATAGAGTAAAGGTAAAAGGTTGGAGCAAAATATATTTTGCTTCAGTTGAAGTAAAAAAAGCAGGGGTAGCAATCCTTATCTCAGACAAAGCAGCAGCAAAAACATATAGCATAAAAGAGATAAGGAAGGAAACTTTATCCTCCTAAAAGGTACCATAGACAATAAAGTCATTTCAATACTGAATACATATACACCCAGTGGGACAGCACCCAAATTCTTAGAGGAGAAGCTGAAAGAACTACAGGAAGACATAGACAGCAAAACTCTACTAGTGGGAGACCTCAAGCTCCCACTCTCAGATCTAGATAAATAGAATCAAAATAAACAAGAAGGAAGTTAAGGAGGTAAATAGATTGTTAGAAAAATTAGATATGGTAGACCTATGGAGGAAACTGAATGGGGATAGAAAGGAAAATACTTTTTTCTATGCAGTACATGGAACTTATACAAAAATTGACCATGTACTAGGACATAAAAACCTAATGATCAACTGCAGAAAGGCAGAAACAGTGAATACATCTTTCTCAGATCACAATGCAATAAAAGTCATATGCAATACTGGGCCAAGGAGATATAGACCCAGAACAAATTGGAAACTGAATAACCTCATTTTGAAAAATGAGTGGACCAAAAAACAAATTATAGATAGAATTAACCATTTTATCCTAGATAATGATAATAATGAAACAACATACCAAAACCTATGGGATTCATTCAAAGTGACTCTCAGAGGATATATTATAGCTCTAAATGCTTACATGAATAAATTAAAAAGAAGAAATCAATGAACTAAATATACAACTAAAAAAATAGAGAAAGAACAAATCAAAAATCCCCAATTAAATACCAAATTAGAAATTCTAAAAATTAAAGAAGAAATTAATAAAAGCAAAAGAAAAAACTATTGAAATAATAAATAAAACCAAAAGTTGGTATTATGAAAAAACCAATAAAATTGATAAACCTCTGGTCAATTTGATTTAAAAAAAAAGAAGAAAACCAAATTGCTAGTACCATAAATGAAAAAGGTGAACTCACCACCAATGAGGAGGAAATTAAAGTAATAATTTGAAATTATTTTGTCCAACTCTATGCCAATAAATTTGATTATCTAAGTGAAATGGATGAATATTTACAAAAATATAAGTTTCCCAGGTTAAATGAAGAGATTAAATACCTAAACAGCCCTATCTCAGAAAAAGAAATTCAACAAGCCATCATTGAATTCCCTAAAAAAAAATCTCCAGGGCCTGATGGATTCACAAGTGACTTCTAGCAAACATTTAAGGAACAATTGGTTCCAATTCTATATAAACTCTTTGGAAAAATAGGGAAAGATGGAACTCTGCCTAACTCTTTCTATGACACCAATATGGTGCTGAAACCTAAACCAGGAAGAGTTAAAACAGAAAGAAAAATTATAGGCCTATTTCCTTGATGAATACAGATGCAAAACTCCTAAATAAAAACTTAGCAAAATGATTACAAGTTATAACCAGGATAATACATTATGATCAAGTAGGATTTATTCCAGGAATGCAGGATTGGTTCAATATTAGGAAAACTGTTAGTATACTCAATTATATCAACAACAAATCTATCAGAAATCATATGATCATATCAAAGATGCTGAAAAAGCTTTTGACAAAATACAGCATCCATTCCTATTAAAAACACTAGAGAGTGTAGGAATAAATGGACTGTTCCTTAAAATAATTAGCAGTATCTATCTGAAACTATCAACAAGCATTACATTCAATGGGGAGAGGCTAGAGGCATTCCCAATAACATCAGGGGTGAAACAAGGATGCCCATTATCACCACTACTATTCAATATTGTATTAGAAATGTTAGCATCAGCAATTAGAGAAGAAAAAGGAATTGAAGGAATTAGAATTGGGTAGGAGGAGACAAAACTCTCACTCTTTGCAGATGATATGATGGTCTACCTAGAGAATCCCAAGAAATCATCCAAAAAAACACTGGAAACAATTAGCAATTTTAGCAATGTTGCAGGTTAAAAAATAAACCTTCATAAATCCTCAACTTTTCTATATATGTCCAGCAAGATACAGCAGGAAGAGCTAGAAAGAGAAATACCATTCAAAGTAACCTCAGAACAATATAAAATACTTGGGAGTCTATTTACCAAGACAGATTCAGATTCTTTTTGAAAACAATTATAAAACACTTCTCACACAAATTAAATTAGATTTAAATAACTGGGCAAATATCAACTGCTCATGGCTAGGTAGAGCTAATATAATAAAAAATGACAATTCTACCAAAACTAAACTATCTGTTTAGTGCCCTACCAATCAAAATTCAAAAAAAAAAAATTACTTTAATGAGTTAGAAAAAAATGTAAGTAAATTCATATGGAGAAATAAAAAGTCAAGAATTGCCAGGAGCTTAATGAAAAAAAGTGCAAAAGAAGGTGGCTTAGCCCTACCTGATCTAAAATTATATTATAAAGCATCAGTCATCAAAACTGTTTGGTATTGGCTAAGAAATAGAGTGGTGGACCAGTGGAATAGACTAGGTGTAAAAGCAGGAAATTATTGTAGTAATCTGCTGTTTGATAAACCCAAAGAGTCCAGCCATTGGGATAAAAACTCCCACTTTGATAAAAACTTCTGGGATAATTGGAAGTTAGTATGGAAGAGACTTAGATTAGACCAACACCCAACACCCTTTTCCAAGATAAGATCCAAATGGTTACAGGACTTAGACATAAAAAACAATGCTATTAGCAAATTAGAAGATCAAGGACTAGTTTACCTGTCAGATCTATGGAAAGGGGAGCAGTTTATGACTAAGGAAGAGTTGGAGGACATCACCAAAAACCAATTAGATGATTTTGATTACATTAAATTAAAAGGCTTTTGCACAGATAAAACCACTGTAACCAAAATCAAAAGAAATGTAGTAAATTGGGAAAAAATCTTTACAACTAATGATTCTGACAAAGGACTCATTTCTAAAATATACAGAGAACTGAGTCATATTTTTAAAACAAAAGGCCATTTCCCAATTGACAAATGGTCAAAGGATATGCAAAGGCAATTTACAGATGAGGTGATCAAAGCAATTTATAGCCATATGAAAAAATTCTCTAAATCATTAATTATTAGAGAAATGCAAATTAAAGCTTCTCTGAGGTACCACCTCACACCTCTCAGATTGGCCAATATGACCAGAAAGGATAATGATCATTGTTGGAAGGGTTGTGGGAAATCTGGGACACTATTATACTGTTGGTGGAGCTGTGAACTCATCCAACCCTTCTGGAGAGCTATTTGGTACTATGTATGCCCAAAGAGCAACAAAAATGTGCATACCCTTTGACCCAGAAATATCCCTACTGGGTCTATATCCTGAAGAGATGATGAAAAAGGGTAAAAACATTACTCGTACAAAAATATTTATAGCAGCCCTGTTTGTGGTAGCAAAGAATTGGAAATCCAGTAAATGTCCTTCAATTGGGGAATGGCTTAGCAAACTGTGGTATATGTATGTCATGGAACACTATTGTTCTATTAGAAACCAGGAGGGATGGGATTTCAGGGAAACCTGGAGGGATTTGCATGAACTGATGCTGAGTGAGATGAGCAGAACCAGAAAAACACTGTACACCCTAACAGCAACATGGGAGTGATGTTCAACCTTGAAGGATTCACTCATTCCATCAGTGCAACAATCGGGAGCAATTTTGGGCTGTCTGCAAAGGAGAGTGCCATCTGTATCCAGATAAGAAGCTGTGGAGTTTGAACAAAGTTCAAGGACTATTCCCTTTAATTTAGAAAAAGACAGATATCTTATTGTCTGATCTTGTTACTTCTTAGAATTCTTGTCTCTTCTCTAAGGATATGATTTCTCTCTCATCACACCCAGTTTGGATCAAGGTACAACATGGAAACAAAGTAAAGACTGACAGATTGCTTTCCGTGGGGGGGGGGGGAAGTAAGATTGGGGGGAAAATTTTAAAACTCAAATAAATCTCAAATAAATAAAAATTAATTTAAAAAAGATGTGGCTGAATGTATGTGATAAGAAACAAAGTCAAGAACAATCTCCAGGTTTCAAACATGGAGGAAAAAGTGTCCTACACCTGTTAAGGACCCTTGTTCCATTCATCTTTCATTTTTCCCTCTCACTCACCCCAGGTAACTAAACTCTCACTAGGTCTTTCCTTCATTACATTCCTCATAAATACCCTCTTCACTCCACTCACATTGCTACTGTGGCCTTATATAGATCATCATCACCTCATAGTTGGATTATTTAAATAGGCTACTCATTGACTCTCCCTGCTTAAATTCTCTTTCCTTTCCAATGCTAATGTACCTTCCTACTAAATTTATTCTTTTTTACCCTGTGTATAGCTTGTCAATCTATAGTTGCTTCCCCAATAGAATGTGAGTTCCTTGAAATCATGTTTATGCATGTTTGTCTAAATGCTTTAAAATACTTCTTATTGGTGATCATGAATGATGATATCACATATGAAAATGTAAAAGTCAGAAAGAGAAACAAAGGATTCCTGGGGGTGGGGTGGAGAGAAGTTTAGTTTGGGACATGTTGATTTTGAAGTACTTCGACCATGCAGATGGTAAAGTTTTGAAGACATCCACCTGGAGATGTGGTCAATATAGGAATATGATAGAGGGGAATAACTATTCAGACAGTTTAGATTCAGTGATCTATGAAAAGTTGTATTAATAATCCATCTATATTTGGAAATTTTTTGTTGAAGCAGATTTACTTGTGGCTCATTTGGGGAATTACACATATCTGTTTTATTTATAATTTATGTGGAAAATTACATTAAAAAGTTACCTTGTATAGTTAAAGATATTTTGGTCAGAGAAAGATTCAGAGGTCCTCCTATTTCTATTACTTAATCTAAATACATTTCCCTAGCCATCCTGAGAAGCAGGAAAACATCATGCATTCCTGTGAGCCAAATGGCAATCTTCCCTCTTTCATTTTGTGCTAATTTTTCTTCCATAAACTTCTAGTTACTTTTTAAATGGCACATTTTATTTTTTAAAAAGGTGGGGAGAGAATAGGAGGGGTAGGGAGGAATCATTGAAGAGGAAAGTCAGGATGGGAACGAATCTAAAGAAATCACATCTCTTTAATATAGTACAGACTTTGAAGAAGAAAATCTACAAACACCAGAAAGGAAAAGGTTAATGAATGGATGACTTTTCTATGTTGGCTCTGCTTTCCTATCCTAGTCATCATTACACACACACACACATACACACACACACACGAACTCATATAGATACACAGGGAATAGAGAGAAAGGAAAATAATTAAGAACACGAAAGACACATTCACTTCATTAAAGACAGAGAAAAGAATACTGCAAATGAGGTGGAACTTATGACGTAAGAAAA
Organism: Macrotis lagotis; assembly: GCF_037893015.1. NCBI lineage: Eukaryota > Metazoa > Chordata > Mammalia > Peramelemorphia > Peramelidae > Macrotis > Macrotis lagotis. The sequence goes on along the minus strand of NC_133664.1, from coordinate 186,692,601 downwards.
CCTCTTTAAATATTTCCATTTAATTATTCATATTTTATCAAAAATACTGTTTTTATAAAGCAGAAATTCCATATTTCAGAGCTCTAACACTGAGGTTATCATAAAATGGCTCCAGAACAGCTCAACATGTATACAATAAAACTAGAATCTTAGAAATGACACAAACAGACCTTTCTCTGTAAAGAGAAAAGGCTAAGCTTTAAAGAATTTACTATTTATAGATAAATGTTTCCATAGTAATAATTAGCATAAAACTTGAGGGAATCAGCAGTCCTTTACTACTATAAAAGTATTGCTAAAATGAGGCAAAAGAATGAAATTAAGTGAGGATTTTTACCTGAAAGAGAAACTTTAGTGGAAAGTGAGAACAGACACTATTATTTCAGTAACCACTTTATTTTAAATATGTGCATGCACACACACACACACACACACACACACACACACACACACGCACACACACAGCACCACACAGGATGAGGTACTAACCTTTGGAGACAGCATGACTATGATGGAAAATAATTTAAAACAACAAACTCTTTATTACAGGCTCAAAAGATGAGCTTCAGGCATTGCATTTCAGCTTTCGCCAGTGTTCTGAGGTCAGTTTGGTTTGGGAATCAGAGGAAGTTTAAGAGGAGTAAAACACGGAAAATAGAGAAGGAACGAAAATTAAGAAGCAGAAAAATTCTCACTATTACTGTTTTAACACTGGAGTTGGTGTTAAATATGCAAGAGTACACTATTTTCTTTTAATGATAAATTTGTTTTCCACCCTTAAATATGTAAGAAAGCTATGAGATGAAGGTCTGAACAAATTTCAGTAAATATACAAATGCTTCCATTGTGATCAACCCAGTAATACCTGTCACTGTCAGCACCTCATTCCAAAGGGGGCTGTCTCTGTTTCTCTTGGCCAGCAAAAATCCAACACTCATAAGAGATTACTTTCATAAAGTAGAGTATGTGCATTCAATCTCCGTTTACCTAAATTTTTATGATATCTTTGGAGACACATATCCACTTGTTCGACTGCTGAAAAGCCACCAAAGTCTGGGACTTTGCTGGCAAAAAAAAAGCAACCTCTTTAAATAATGAAACTATTTTGGACAGAAAGATGTTTGTATTAACACCTCCAGTGAAGGAGGGGCTAGGGCAAGGAAAGGGTGCAGTACTTCAAAAAGATTGCCCATGGCAAGCCTATGTCCCTCTACTATGATGGTGGTGTGTGCTAGAAGCTTGGCAAGCTTTGGTGGAACAATGGTTCCTTTGGATTTCCTCAGGTCCATGGAACTCACTGGGCAGAAGTGTTTGTAATTTGCTGCTGTTCTCATGTGTTTCCATGGAGCACTTTAAGTGAAAGAGAAAAAAAAAAAATTAACACACCCAATTCTGCCCAAGGTGTCTATTCACTGTAAGGTGGTCTGTTATATAAGGTTATGTGATCTAGCAGGAAGACTATTTTTTCATTCCACAGAAGTCATTTTGGTAAGAAATAACTTTTTTTATGAACTTACTCCCCATTTCATGAATCTCAAGAATATTTTTTCTATAACCTGAATTTTCCATAGCTGGCCATAATGTCCCAAAAGTCTTACTGCAGTTTTAAACTTTAATAAATTAACTAGCTTTAAACTGCACTAATATTTTAGAATGCTCTGTATTTTGATCATTTGCAAAACTTTCAATTTGGGGTTAATTTTCTTTTTTAAAAATTTGATGTCCATATTTGAAGAGTGCAAAAACACAACCACAAGATCATTTTTAATGGAGAGAGTTTTATAATCAGTTATAAAACTCTCATTTCATAAAAATTTTGCCCAAAGGAAGCCAACCTCCAAAACATGCCAGAGGAAGCAAGTTTTTCAGGCTTCTATCATCCTTTTATTTCTTCCTTCCTTCCTTTCTATAGCTCTCTTTCCCTGAGACCTTGTCTTATTCCCTGACTTTGATTCTTAATGTTTAGTAAAAGGTGCTTGAGCTATGCAGAGTGGTTAGTGGAAAGATAGTAAATTTGAAATCAGAGCATCTGCATTCAAATTATAACTCAGTGTCATACTCTACTTGTGGACAAGTCATTTAACTTTGACCTACCCTGGAATACTCCTCATCATCTCTCAGCTGGACTATTGAAATAGGCTTCTAGTCTCTCCTTACACCATTTGGGCTCCATTCAGCTGCTAGAGTGATTTTACTACAGTACTGACAATAGACACTAAATTTCAGTGTCTCCATATTACCTCTAAGAGTAAATAAAAATTCCTTTGCTCAGCATTTAAATCTCTTCACAAACTGGACCCTTTTTATCTTTCTAATATTCCCATACATTGTTTCCTATACTATGCTCCATATAGTTTATAGTCAAGTCATATTGATCCACTTGCTGTTTCTCATACCTAATACTGCTCTTTTTTGTTTCTAGGGACATATCTCTCCCTTCTCTGCTTTTATAATGACTATTCCCCCATCCTGGAATATTCTCCCTCCACACCTCTTCCTCTTAGAATTCCTGGCTTCTTTTAAGGTTCTGTTCCAAGGTCATGTTCTACAGTAGGACGCCTCTAGTGCCTGTAGTTACTCCTTTATAATACTCCTGTTATTAGAGGTGATGTTTTCTTTTCATTCTCAAAGAAGACCATGACATCAGAATGGTGATGCCATGACAATCTCTTAAATTGGATTTGTGTAAAGGGGTGGGGGGGGCTGTGCTAAGTCACCAGCTTCACTTTCTCCTCCAGAGTCATCTGAGTCCATTGGTCAGATATGGATCAGGATGACTGGAGATGGCCCTGGATATAGGGCAATCAGGGTGACTTGTCCAAATTCACACAGCTAGTGTCAAGTGTCCGAACTCCTGTCTTCCTGACTCCAATGCCAGTGTTCTATCCCCTGTTCCCATCTAGCTGCCCTTTCAGACATAGTTAGATGTTAATATATTAATCAACTGCAAGAGCAAACATGTATCTCTGCCTTTCATTCTTTTGCAACTGAAAAAAGTTTCCCTCATTAAATTAGAAGGGGAGTCTGGAATTGGTCAGTGAAAAACTGACCATAGCAGGAAGTAAATATGGGGGAGAAGAGGCAGCAATTTACCTGAACTCTCCCAAAATTCCTACCAAAACAACTTTAAAATAATGATTACAATTGAATTCTGTAGGGGAAGTCAACAAAATGTTGAGGTAAGAATATTTCTACCTTAAGATAATTTAGGAGTTCAACAGGAGACTGGTGACACTGGGATGAGGTCCAACCTGGAGAGTAACTTAGGTGGCAAAAACATAAAGTAGATCTTGTAGGCAGCTACAAAAGCAGAAACAACAGTTTCAAAGCTTTCAACCAGAGATAATAAAGGGGTCAAAAAAACTGAACCAAAAGAAATTACAGGGGAAAATTTAATGACACTGGGTGCATGACCTTGTTACATTATCCATAAGCAGTTCCAGGTCTCAGTTCTAGTGTAAATAGAAGCACTAAAACTGGTGGCTACAGAGCATCAGGGGCATTGGGTTCATTTCCAGGGTGGTGAAGAGTACTTGTGCAAGGGAGTATGGATGCTGGTCTCAGTTTAAAAGGCAAAAAAGGAATACTGGCACTTGTGACCACAGGGGAACAAGGGAGCTAAGTCAAAACTCCAGTGTCAAAAGAAGCACTAGCACTTGTGACTACAAGAAAATAAGGTCCCTTCCTAATTAAAGAACAGAAAACAATCCAGGAGAACAGTGATCACATCTCTCTTTGAATCATAAAACTTTGGAAGCACCAAAAATTTACATACTTGAAAACTAGCTCTGAAAAAAAAATAGCACAAAAATGCTGAAATCTAGAACAGTACCACTTCCCCCTACACTGGAAACATAGTTCAACTTCAGCATGAAGTTCAAAGTCAAGAAAAGGAAAAATGGGGCATAAAGAACAATAGAGAAAAACTATTAAAATGAAAATAAAGATCAAGACACAAACTCAGAAGACAACACTGTCAAAACAGATGCATATAAAGTCTCAAAATAAATTGTGAATTGGACAGAAGTCCAATAGGAATTCCATGAAGGGGTTAAAAAAGAATTTAAAAATCAAATAAGACACAGGGGCGGCTAGGTGGCATAGTGGATAAAGCACAGGCCCTGGAGTCAGGAGTACCTGGGTTCAAATCCGGTCTCAGACACTTAATAATTACCTAGCTGTGTGACCTTGGGCAAGCCACTTAACGCCGTTTGCCTTGCAAAAACCTAAAAAAATCAAATAAGACAGATAGTAGGAAAGTGGGGAAAGAAATGATAGTGCAAGAAAACTATGAAAACAAAATCAGTACCTTAGTAAAAGAAGTACAAAATATATGGAACAAAATAGTACCTTAAAAATCAGAAATGGATAAATGTTAAAAGAGGCATTCACTAAATAAAAGAATTCCTCAAAAAGCATAATTGACTAAATAGAAAAATAGGTACAGAAATTCAGTGAAAAAAGAACTCAAAGAAATTTCTTAAAAATTAGAATTGAACAAGTGGAAACTAATGACTTTGTGAGCCATCGTGAAACATTTAATGTCAAAAGAATGAAAAAATTAGAAAAAATAAAACATTTTATTGTAGAAACAAATGACCTGAAAAGCAGAAATGCAAAGGAAAAGCATTTACAATGAACAAGAAAATGGTTGTGGGGGCAACACTTGAAACTTGCTCTCATTGGAGTTCATTGCTAGTTTCCAGGGAATAGCAAGGGAAGTAAGAGGAGAAGGGAAGAAGAGAAGGGAAGCATGATAGTAGGGAATGGCAGATTAAGGGAGACTGGTCAGAAACAAAACAGACTTTTCAGGAGGAAGAGTATAAAAAAGAGAAAGAAAAAGAATAAATAGCCAAAAACAGGTTCAATATTTGGAAAACTATAAGCATAATTGACCATATCAATAACAAAATCAACAAAAATTATATAGGCTTTTGACAAAAATACAGCATATTATTCCTATTAATAATTATTAATTAGAAAACAAAGAAATTATTCATTAGAAAGCAAAGAAATAAATGGAAGCCTTTATTAAAATAAGTATCTATCTAAAACCGAGAAAAACAAGTTTTCCCAGTAAAATCAGGGGTAAGACAAAGATGTACTTTATTCCAGTATTATTTAGTATTGTACTATAAATAACAATAAGGCAAGAAAAATTAATCAGAAGAATAAAATTAGTCAATGACAAAATTATCATTTTTTACATATGATTGTATTGTTAGAAAATTCTAGACAATCAAACAAAAAACTAATTGAAACAACTTTAGCAAAATTTTAAGATTAAAAAATAAACCCATATAAATCATTAGCATTTCTATATATTTCCAACAAAACTCAGCAAGAATAATTGGAGAGATTCTCTTCTGCAGACCTATATAATACTTGGGAATCTATCTGCTAAGACAAACACAGGAACTATTTAAACACAATTAAGAAATACTTAGGAGAAGCTATGTGGTGCAGTTAATAGAGTTCTGGCCCTTGAGTCAGGAGGACCTGAGTTCAAATACAACCTCAGATGCTTAATAATTACCTAGCTGTGTGACCTTGGACAAGTCACTTAACCCCATTGCCTTGTGAAAACCAAAAAAGTAAATTAAACAAAACACTCTTTAAATGAATACAGATTTTAAATGAAAAATATTAATTGCTCTTGTGTATGCTGACCCAGTGTAATGAATGAAAATTATACCTAAATTAGTTTACCTTTACAGTGACAAACCAATCCAACCACCCAAAATTATTTCATAAAGTTAGAAAAAAATTTTTAAATCTATCTGGAAGAACAAAATGTCTAGAATATGAAGGGAATTAATGAAAAAAAATGTGAAGGAAGGCCAGCTAGCAGTATTTGATTCCAAACTATAATACATAGTGGTAATCATGAAAACATTCTGGTACTGGTTAAGAGACAGAGTGGTAGATCAGTGGAATAGATTAAGTACATAAAGTACATAAAACACATTACTAAATGTGTTTCAAGTTATCTAATGTTTCATAAACACAAAGATGCAACCTTTAGGGATAAGAATTCACTATTTGACAAAAATTACTGGGAATAATGGAAAGCTGTTTGGCAAACTAGGCGTAGACCAACATCTCATACAGTATTAAGATAAGGCTAAAATGGGTACATGATTTAGTCTTCAAAAGTGATAACATATCTAAATCAGGAGAGTATGGAAAATTTTAACCTGTCAGATCTAGGTATGGGGAAAGAATTTATTACCAAACAAGAATTAGAGAGAATCAGGGAAAGCAAAATGAATAATTCTGGCAACATTAAATTAAGAAGTTATTACACAAATATAGCCAGTGGATCCAAGGTTAGGGAAAAAACAGTATTCTAGGGAAATTTTTTTCTAACAAATTTCTCTCAAAAAGGCATCCTTTCTTAAATATATAGGAAATTGAGTGAAATTTATAAAAATACAAGTCATTCCCCAATTGGTAAATTGTCAAAGAACGTGAACAAGCAGTTTTCAGAAGAAATAAATGTTCTCTATAATCATATGAAAAATGCTTTAAATCACTATTGATTAGGGAAATGCAAATTAAAACAACTCTGAGAAACTACCTGAAACCTATCCAATGGGCTAATGTGACAAAAAAAAAAGGAAAAGAACAAATGCTGAAGGAGATGAAGAAAAATTGGGACACTAATGCACTATTGTGCTGTGAACTAGTCCAAACTTTCTGGAGAATAGTTTGGAACTATGCCCAAAGTGCTATAGAGTACCTTCTCTTTGATCCAACAATACTACCATTAAGACTAAACCTCAAAAAGGTCAAAGAAAAATAGAAAATACCTATAAGTATGAAACATTTTATAACAACTCTTTTTATGGTGACAAAGAATTGGAAACTAAAATGTTGCCCATTGAGGAATGGTTTAGTTGTGGCACAGGATCATGATGCAATTCTATGTTGTTAAAAGAAATGACAAATGAAATAGATTTAAAAAAACCTGGGAAAAATTGCATGAATTCATGCAATGTGAAGTGAGCAAGATCAGCAGAACATACAGTAACAGCAATATTATATAATGATCTTAGTTATTCTTGTCCCTACAATAATCTAAGACAATGCCAAAAGATTCACATTGAAAGATGCTATCTACCTCCACAGAGAGAGAGAGAAGAGAAGAGAGAGAGAGAGAGAGAGAGAGAGAGAGAGAGAGAGAGAGAGAGAGAGCTGATGAAGTCTGAGTTCAGATTGAAGTTTAATTTTTTTCACTTTCTCTTGGGTTTCTTTTTTGGTTTTGTTTTGCAGCATGGCTAATGTGGAAATATGTTTTATAATATTTCACACATATAAACAATATCACATTTTTCAATGGGGAGAGGTATACATGGATGAAATAAATTTTAGAACTCATTTTTAAATGAATGTTAAAATAAATAAACAATAAATTATCATTAAAAAATACTGACTATAGGGGCGGCTAGATGGCACATGGATAAAGCACCAGCCCTGGAGTCAGGAGTACCTGGGTTTAAATCCGGTCTCAGACACTTAATAATTACCTAGCTGTGTGGCCTTGGGCAAGCCACTTTACCCAATTTGCCTTGCAAAAACCTAAAAAAATACTGACTATGCCCTGCAAATTCTTTTTTTTTTTAAGTGAAATCTATTGGCCTTGGAGATATTTGAGGTAGGGGGCAGTTTTGTGGAATGTGACCCCTGTGTCTCCATTAGACAATAGTAGATGGAAACAGGACTTCTCTTCCTTCTCTTTCCCTCAACTGACCATAGCATCTTGTAGTATAGCTACTCACCAAGTAGGAGACACCATATCTTTAAATATTGTTATGGTATAGAACAAAAACCAAGAAACAGAGAGTCAAATACAAAGTAATTGAAATCGGAGAGCAACTTCAAGGAGCAAGATAAAAATGTCAACAGAAAACTTGTACTGACAGTTCATATTAGTATTATGGAAAAGTATACACCCAAGGAATTTATCTGAATTACCAATCCAGTTAAAATCCTACAACTAGCAGAATAAAGGCATAACAAGAAGAAAAATTGTGCCCACTAGTTGACAATGAAAAGTTCAGCTCAACAGCATGCATATCTGTCTGTACACTAGTTTCATAAGTAGAGCCACAAAGGGCACCCATGGAACCTATGAGAAGTCAGTCTTGGAGACCCAACCTGTGAGAGCCCAGATGTCAAGGTGCCTCAGAATTAGGTCTTTTCAGTTTATCCCTAGAATCTAGCATAGTAGTGATGGATTAGCTAAACTCTCTAGAGTGGATTACTTTATCTGGAACAAGAAAAAATTTGAATAGATTATCTCTAAGATCTTTTCAATTTTTATATCCTAACATCCTTCCACCCCCACATACAATTTTTCAGTTTGCTTATCTTTTTATTTTCTAAAATTTGATTTAATTATATTTCTTATATTTCTTTTTTAAGATTATGAATATGACAAACTTCAGCAAACAAAAACATTTCCCTACATAAAGAAAAGGAGAACAACTTGTGTAACTGTTAATCTTTTGATATGTACAGTTTTTTTTAATATTTCAGAGTTAACAAAGTAGATCCTATATTTACTTGGTTCTTTGTGTGGAATGAATAGGAATACAAGTACAAGCAGAAATAAAATTGTCTCTGCCCTCACATTGGTTTAAATTCTAATGGGGTAAGAGAAACAATTAAAGAAAGCTAGGACTTCCAGCCAAGACGGCAGAGAGAAAAACAGACACTGTACTAAGGTCTCCTGGTTTTCCCTCATAAATAATATGAAACAAGCCTCTTAACAGAAATTTGATCAACAAAAACCAGAAAAAGAAATTAGAATTAAGAACTTCTACCAACAAGATCTGTTTCCAGGGGTCATGGGTGAGTTGGGGGCAGAGAGCAAAGAGCCAGTAGGGGTATGGTGGGAGCTGGACTAATCAAAGATCAGCAATGGAAGCTTTGACTGTGGGAGCTATGGTCTGAGGCTTCAGGGCAAGTTCCAACATCGAGAGTTACAGAGTGCAGCTGAACATTGATCTGCTGGACTCAGCTGGTCTGGAGGACTACAGGCTCCATACTTTCATTTCAGTGGAGGCCTCTTCCCAGTTCAAACACAGTAAGAGCTCCCTCCACCCCTTCATCCCTGCTCAAGCATGGGTAGCAGAGCTCTCTCAACTGAATAGGGAGATTAAGTACCTTGCCCCAGGTCCCAGATGGCATTGTTCAAGGATAACAGTATCCAGCAGCACCACACACCCCATCTCCAGGCCTAGGGAGGTCTCAAATCCAGGTCACAGACACTCCAGAGAAAGCAATCAGCACCCCACCTTCTACTGGTCGGCCCACTTAGAGATACTAAACCCAGTGAGCAAAGCCTTTAGGGACCTCAAAACCAAAGGTTAGTGAACCAGCCCCTCCATGAACACAAGATCTTGGGAAAATGAAGAAAGACCAGAAGAAAAGGGGGATCCATACAAAATTACCTTGGAGGAAAAGTCCCTAAATCAGAGAGATCTAGAAATTCTGATGAGAATATGATTTGGTCTCCAGCACAGAAAGACTTCCTTGAGGAAATCAGGAAGGAGTTTAAAAATCAATTGGAAATTTAGGGAAAGAAACCCAAGAGAAAAATAACACCTTGCAACAAGAAAACAAATCCTTGGAAAATATAATTGGACAAATGCAAAAAGAAAATAATTCCCTCAAAATATCAATTGGGTAAATGGAAAATTCCTTCAAAAATAGATTTGACCAATTGGAAAAGGAGTTACGAAAGGTAAATGAAGAAAATCTTCTCTAAAAAAGAAGAATGAAGTATGTGGAAACTAATGAAAAAATGGAAAAAATAGAAGAAAATGGAAAATACCTCATTGGCAAAACCACTGACCTCAAGAATTGATCTAGGGGAGACAACCTAAGAATCATTGGACTCCCTGAGAATATTGAAGAGAAAAAAGGCCTGGACTCAATATTACAGGATTTGGTGATGGAAAATTGCCTTGACATCATGGAACCAGAGGGCAAAATAGTTATTGAAAGAATACATTGATCCACTTTGGAAAGGGATCCAAAAATAAAACACCAAGAAATATTCCAGAACTATCAGATAAAAGAAAATCCTGCAAGCAGCCAGAAAGAAACCACTTAAGACACCAAGGAGCTACAATAAGGATTGCACAGGAACTGACTGCATCAACATTAAAGGATCAAAGGGACTATAATGTGATATTCCGAAAAGCAAGGGAACTTAGAATGCAGCCAAGAATTCAGTATCCAGGAAAACTGAATCTTCTCTTCCAGGGGAAAAAAAATGGACATTTAATGAAATAGGAGACTTCCAACTTTTCCTGATGAAAAGACCAGAGCTTAATAGAAAATCTGGACTTCAAATAGGAGACTCAAGAGACACATGAAAAGGCAATAAAAAGGGGGATAAGATAAAACTGGCTATATTTCCACCTGGGAGAAAGATTATCATAACTCTTGAGAATTGTAACTCTATTAGAGAGAATATACTTAGCCAGAAGTGATGGACACTCATGACTTCTCTGTGACTCTGATATAAAGATTTAAAAACAACATCTCCTTAAAAGGGGGGACAATAAAGATACAGGAGAATGTAAGAGATTGAATGAGGTAAATCACATTACATAAAGAGGTACAAAGGACCTATTGCAATAGAGGAGAAGAAGGGAGGAGGTAAGAACCACCTGAATCTTATTTTCATCAGATTTGGCTTAAAGTTACCATAAATACACTTAGTTAAGTTGAGAAACTTATCTTACCTTTCAAGTATTAAAATGGGAAAGGGGGAGGGGAAGGAAATGAGGAACTAACATAAGAAAGGGAAGGAAGCAGGGAAAAGAGAAAAAAGTTGAGGGGGTTGGATATAAGGGGGCAAACACACTGAAGGCGGTGGTATTCAGAAACAAAATGTTGGGTAATAAAGATAAAGTGAAAAAGGGGGGAAATACAAACAGAGGGAAGATAACATGGAAGGTAATAAAGAGTTAGTAATTATAACTGAATGTGAATGGGATGAATTCTCCCATAAAGCGTAAGTGAATGACAGAATGGATTAAAAACCAGAATCCTGCAAAATACTACTTACAAGAAACTCATTTGAAGCAAAGAAATACATGTAGAGTAGAGGTAAAGGGTTGTAGCAAAATATATTTTGCTTCAGCTGAAGTGAAAAAAGTTGGGGTAGCAATCCTTATCTCAGACAAAGCAGCTGCAAAAATAGATCTCATTAAAAGAGATAAGAAAGGAAGCTATATCCTCTTAAAAGGTACCATAGACAGTGAAGAAATTTCAATAATATATATATATGTATATATAAATATATATATTTATATATATACACACCAAGTGGTATGGCAATTAAATTCTTAGAGGAGAAGTTGAATGAGTTACAGGAAGACATAGACAGCAAAACTCTATTGGTAGGAGACCTCAACTTCCTGCTCTCAGATTTAGATAAATCTAATTATGAAATAAGCAAGAATGAAGTTAAGGAGGTAAATAGATCATTAAAAAATCTAGGCATGATAGACCTTTGGAGAAAATTAAATGGAGATAGAAAGGCATATACTCTTTTTCCCTGCAGTATATAGCTCTTACACAAAAATTGACCATATACTAGAGCATTAAAAAACCTAATAATCAAATGCAGAAAGGCAGAAATATTGAATACATCCTTCTCAGATCATAATGCAATAAAAATCACATGCAATAATGGCCCATGGAAAGATAGATCTAAAATTAATTGAAAACTAAAAAGCCTCATTTTAAAGAAAAAGGTGAACTCACCACCAATGAGGACAAAATTAAAGTAATAATTCAGAATTATTTTGCCCAACTTTATGCCAATAAATTTGATAATCTTAGTGAAATGGATGAAGATATACAAAAAAAAAGTTGTCCAGGTTAAATAAAGAAGAAATTAAATACCTAAATAACCCTATCTCAGAAAAAGAAATTCAACAAGCCATCATTGAACTCCCTAAGAAAAATTCTCCAGTGCCAGATGGATTCACAAGTGAATTTTATCAAACATTTAAGGAACAATTGGATCAAATTCTATATAAACTCTTTGGAAAAATAGGTGAAGACAGAATTCTGCCTAACTCTTTCTATGACACCAATATGGTGTTGATACCTAAACCAGGAAGAGTCAAAACAGAGAAAGAAAGTTTCCGACCAATCTCCCTGAAGAATATAGATGCAAAAATCTTAAATAAAATCTTAGCAAAATGATTAAAACAAGTTATTACTAGGATAATACACTATGACCAAGTAGGATTTATCCCAGGAATGCTGGGTCAGTTCAGGAAAACTGTTAGTACATTTAACTATATCAATAACAAACCTATCAGAAATCATATCAATAGATGCTGAAAAAACCTTTGATAAAATACAGCACCCATTCCTACTAAAAACATTAGAGAGTGTAGTAATAAATGGTTTGTTCCTCAAAATGATAAGCAGTACTATCTGAAACCATCAACAAGCATTATATGCAATGGGGATAGGCTAGAGACATTCCCAATAAGATCAGGGGTGAAACAAGGATGCCCATTATCACCACTACTATTCAATATTGTATTAGAAATGTTAGCTTCAGCAATAAGAAAAGAAAAAGAAATTGAAGGAATTAGAACTGGGAAGAAGAGACAAAACTCTCACTCTTGGCAGATGGCAAGATGGTATGCCTAGAGAATCTAAAAAAACATCTTAAAAACTACTAGAAGCAATTAGCAACTTTAGCAAAGTAGCAGGATATAAAATAAACCCTCATAAATCCTCAGCATTTCTATATATGACTAGCAAGATGCAGAAGAAAGAGCTAGAAAGAGAAATCCCATTCAAAGTTATTTCAGACCACGTAAAATACTTGGGAGTCTACCTGCCAAGGCAGACTCAGAAACTTTATGAAAACAAAACACTTCTCACAAATAAAATCAGATTTAAATAACTGGGCAAATATCAACTGCTCATGGATGGGCCAAGCTAATATAATAAAAATGACAATTCTACCTAAATTAAACTATTTATTTAGTGCCCTACCAATCAAAATTCCAAAAACTTACTTTAGAATTAGAAAAAATTTTAAGTAAATTTATATGGAAAAATAAAAAGTCAAGAATTGCCCAGGATTTAGTGAAAAAAAAAGTGGAAAAGAAGATGACTTAGCTCTACCAGATCTAAAATTACATAATAAAGAATCAGTCATCAAAACTGTCTAGTATTGACTAAGAAATAGAGTGGTGGATCAGTGGAATCGACTAGATGCAAAAGAGATAGCAGGAAATGATTGTAGTAATCTGCTGTTTAATAAACCCAAAGAGTCCAGCTTCTGGAATTAAAAATTCTCTCTTCAATAAAAATTGTTGGGAAAATTGGAAATTAATATGACAGAAACTTAGATTAGACCAACACTTCATACCCCATACCAAGATAAGTTCAAAATCAGTACAGAATTTAGACATAAAAGATAATATTATAAGCAAACTAGGAGATCAAGCAATAGTTTACCTGTCAGATCTATGGAAATTGAAGCAGTTTATGACCAAAGAGATGGAAAACATCATTAAAAATAAACTGGATAATTATGATTACATTAAATTAAAAAGCTTTTGCACAGACAAAACCACTGTAACAAGATCAAAAGAAATGTAGTAAATTGGGAAACAATTTTTACTACTAGCATTTCTGACAAAGGACTCATTTCTAAAATATACAGAGAACTGAGTCAAATTGATTTTAAAAAATTCCTCAATTGACAAATGGTCAAAAGATATGCAAAGGCAATTTACAGACAAGGAAATCAAAATGATCCATAGTCATATGAAAAATTTCTCTAAATCATTACTTATTAGAGAAATGAAAATTAAAGCCTCTCTGTGGTACCAACTCATACCTCTCAGACTGGCCAATATGACCAGACAGGACAATGATCAATGTTGAAAGGGATGTGGGAAATCTGGGAAACTAATATATTATTGATAGAGCTGTGAACTCATCCAACCTTTCTGGAGAACAATTTGGAAATACTCCCAAAGGGCAATAAAAATGTGCATATCCTCTGAATCAGCAATACCACTACTGTGTCTATACCCTGAAGAGATCATGAAAAAAGGGAAAAACATCACTTGTACAAAAATATTCATAGCAGCTCTGTTTGTGGTGGCAAAGAATTAGAAATTGAGTGAATGTCCATCAATTAGGGAATAACTTGATAAGTTTTGGTATATGTGTATGTGATAGAACACTATTGTTCTATTAGAAACCAGGAGGGATGGGAATTCAGGGAAGCCTGGCAGTATTTGCATGAACTGATGCTGAGCAAGATGAGCAAAACCATGGGGTTGATGATCAATCTGAATATACTTGCTCATTCCATCAGTTCAACAATCAGGGACAATTTTGGGATATGTGCAATGAAGAATACCATCTGTATCCAGAGAAAGAATTGGGGAGTTTGAACAAAGACCAAAGACTATTACCTTTGATTTTTTTTTAAAAATGTTATCTTATTATGCAATTTTGCTACCTCTTGTATTTTATTTTTTTCTTTAAGGATATTTCTCTCTCAACACATTCAATTCAGATCAATGCATAGTATGGAAACAGTGTAAAGACTAACAGATTGCCTCCTGTGGGTGTGGGGTGAGGGAAGTGAGATTAGGGGGAAAATTGTAAATTCAAAAATAAATAAATTTTTTTTTAAAAATTTAAAAATACACTTAATAATTACTTAGCTGTGTGGCCTTTGGGCAAGCCACTTAACCCCATTTGCCTTGCAAAAAAAAAAACTAAAAAAATTTAAAAATAAAAAAGAAAGTTAGAAAAAGAAAATGCAGAAAAAGAGTCATATCCTGGACACAAATGAAGACAGAGGTGGTCTGGCTCTCCTCCTCAAAATGGTGATCCTAGGAGGAAACAGTCAATCAGAGAAAAAGGTCAAATGTGGAGGGATTTCCAATGAGTAAAATACAGGCCTGGATTGAGCTTTCTAGGTAGAAAGGTTATTTTGCTCTTGAACAGAAGGTCAGAAAATGAGTTAGGAGTGCAGCCTGGTTAGAAATGAAGATGTCTCCTACTGAACTTCCTTTTGCGATCTTCTGTATAAATTTAAATGATCCATTGACATTCTTTTCTTTCTTTTCCTTTTTTGTGGAATCATTATGACTCTCCCTGCTCCTCACTTTAAAACACAAACACATACACACACACACACACACACAAACACCCTTGGATAGGTAGCACAAAAGAGACAATACTGGAATCAAGAAGACTTGAGTCTTCAGAGCACAGCCTTAGACATTTAGTACCCTTGTGACCCTGGGAAAATCACTTAATCTATGTTTGCCTCAGTTTCCTCAAATGAAAAATGGATATAATATTTCTAAAGTGCTTAGCACAGGTCTTGGTCTATAATTGATATGATACAAATTCCCTTCTCTCATCTTCCCATCCTCATTATAATAAATATGAATAGTCCAGTAAAACAAATCCATCTTTTGTCTATGTTGGAAAGATTATGTCTAATTTGGTGCTTGCATTCCATCACCTCTCTATCAGGAGGTGGGAAATAGGATTCACCATCTGTCTGCTGGAGTCATGCTTGGTCTTGGTGCTGACCACAGTTCTTAAGATCTTTTTTCTTTTTTGTTATTTTTTATGTTATAATCATTATATAATTTTTCTACTTGTTCTTTTCACTTAGCTTTTTATCAGTTCATACCAGTCCTCCCAGCTTTTGTCAAATCTGTTCCTTCCTTCAACTCTTAAATTTTTTAGACATTTTTATTTTCAGGTTCAAATTCTTTTCTCTCCACTACAATCCCCAACCAAGGACAAGAAATAAAATACACACCCATTTTACATATGAAGTCATGCAAAATATATTTTCCCATTAGCACTAGAAAAAGCAAATAAAAGGAAAAAGGATAAAGGAAAAAAATTTAAACTTCAATTTGCTCTTCAATTTGTTCATCAGCTCTCTGGAGGTGGATAACATTTTCCACCATGTGTACTTTGGAATTGTCTTAGATTGCTGTACTGATCAATGTGCTTATGTCTTTCATATTTGATTATTATTACAATATTGCTATTGCTTTGTCAGTGATCTCAGTTCTGCTCAGTTCACTCTGCATCAGCTCATATCATCCCCTTCATCATTTCTTACAGCACAATAATATTCCATCATAATCATATACTCAACTTGTTCAACCCATTCCCCATTGGATGGGTATCTACTCAGTTTCCAATTCACTATCACCAAATAAAAATGTTTCTAGAAATGTTCTATACATATGGATCCCTCCCTTTCTTTTGATGTCTTTGGGGTTCAAACCCATTACTGATATTGTTGGGTCAAAGGGTAGGCACAGTTTTAATGATCTTTGGTTATAGTTCCAAATTGCTCTCCAGAATGGTTGAATAAGTTCACAACTCCACCAATAGTTCACTTTGTTTGGTTGTTCCAGGACATCTGATGATGAATCCATGGACTGTAGCATGATAATATAGTACATTGAACTTTCTTGGTAAAGATGTGCAGTGGTTTGTCATTTCCTTCTTCGTTTTCCTTTTTTCTCATGTTATCCCATTTGATAGGTACAAGGTGATATCTCGGAAGTATTTTAAAGTACATTTCTCTAATTGATAGAAATCTAGAGCATTTTTTTCATGTGACTATTGATAGCTTTGATTTCTTCTTCTGAAAACTGCCTGTTCATATTCTTTGGTCTTTTATATTTATAGAATGGCTCTTATTTTTAACAAATTTTGCCAAATTCCCTTTATTTTTGTGAGTCTCCCCCTCTCTTTAGGCAGAATATTATTCTATTTCGTTCATGTACCATAATTTATTCATTCTTTCTCTAGTTATTAGATATTCTCTTAGTTTCTATTTCTTTGCACCATAAAAATGCTGCTAAAATATTTTTTGCACACACATAGGTCCTTTCCTTTTCTCTTTATGCTCTTGGGGATCCTACTTTCGTTGTTGGATAATTTTTCAGTCATGTATCACTTTTGGGGGTTTTCTTGACAAAGATACTAGAGTGGTTTGCATTTCCTTCTCCAGATCACTTTACAAATGAAGGCACATAGGGTTCAGTAACTTGCCAAAGTGTCTGATGCCAGATCTGAAAAATATATCGATATTTTAACAGAAGTATATTAGAAAAATAAGACATTTCACATAATGAGCTGTACTAAATCTTTGACCAAAACAAATTTTAAAAAAAGAAATTTCCATAATAATCTTATTATATATTTTAAAGAAATAGCAACTTGTGCATAATGGATTTGCAGTTTCACATACTATGTTATAAAAAATGCTTGCTTTAAGTTCAGAATAAAATAAAATTTTAAAAACTTAAATTTTTTCTAATGTAAAAATTTAGTATTTTTCTATTTTCCTTATTTTTCTGCTTTCATTTATCCTTTTATTTTCCCCCTCAAATAAAGAAGACTTTAATGGAAACAAATAAAAGCAAATGCTCTCCTCTCAACTCCTCCCCTACAGGAATATTTCTATAGGCTATTAGGAAACCATACACAACCTTGCAAGATATATCTCCTTAAAATAAATCAGGGTGTCCTTTGTGAACTTTGGTAGTGTTTTTAAAGTAATTATGTTAATCTTGCTATTTTAATGATTCATAGCTACATATTACTTCAGATCAAACCTGTGAGACTGATAATACAAGGGTGCTAAGTTTTACATGAAGGAATTGGAGTCTCAGAAAGGTTAAGTCACTTATCCACAGTCATACAGCTAGTAAGGGGGAGATTAGACTTGCAACTTGAACCCAGGTCTTCCAATTTGAATACCAATATCTGCATTTCTCACCACACTAGGCTATCTCTGTTCATTTGTAAAATGTTATATCCCCCTTTATACCCACCTTAGAAGAAGGCAGATGAGCTTATAAGCTCTTCAAGTGAGCAATCAGATTACTTTATACTTGTTCAAGGGGAATCTTGAAAACATGAAAACAGGATTTTGCAACTTGCTGAGTTTAAATGGAGCTTTACAATTGAGAGAGCAGCTAAATTGCTGGGATACAGGGTGCATCCAAGGAGTGGCAAGATATGATTTTAAATATGGCCACTGCACCCCATGATCTGATAACAAGACTGAGCAAGGATCAAAAAGGACCTAGACTGATATAGAAGACAGATGAGTCTTACAGTTTCCACTGGGCTATTTTTTTAATTTTGGTAGTATCTGAAGAACTCTTTTCTATTGCATGGTAAGCTACAATTTTAGTCTGCAAAAAGTGTACTGGGACTTGAGAGTTTGTGGTAAGGGAGAAGTTAAGAAGAGAGAAAAGGGGGGTGGCGAGGTGGCATAGTGGATAAAGCACTGGCCTTGTAGTCAGGAGTACCTGGGTTCAAATCCAGCCTCAGATACTTAATAATTACCTAGCTGTGTGGCCTTGGGCAAGCCACTTAACCCCATTTGCCCTGCTAAAAAAAAAAAAAAGAAGAGAGAAAAGGAGATGCCAGAGGATGTAAAAATATGAGGTCCATAAGACAAAGCAGGTATATCTGAGGAATAAAGTATATAGGATCTTGGGTCAGGGCATAAGAATTGTATATTTAAAAGATATCTAGGTTTCTGAGATGGATTGGAAGTTTTAAAAAATCCATTTACTTTTCCTTGCCCCAGCAAGTGTGGATGGCAGAAAGCCCTGGTGTGTGTGTGTGTGTGTGTGTGTGTGTGTGTGTGTGTGCACGCGCGCGCGTATGTGTGTGTGTGTGTGTTTGTTATTCCTTTCCCTCATTATCATCCATCCTTACCATCATCATCATCATTATCGTCCTTCTCATCAGAGCTAGAATGCAGATTTAAATAAATTGCCAGATTTTTTAAATTTAATTTTTATTTTATTTGTTCTCAATTACATAAAAATTTTAAAATTTTTTTTAAAAATTGAGTTAATACTTCCTTCCACATCCTCCCTTTCTCAACTTTTCAAAAAAAAAAAAGCTTCATTAGCCTTTATACCTGAGGTGTGTTCACATCTACTACAAATAATACAACATGTCACAAATCTTATAGACAAACACAAGATTACCTGTTGTCATTTTACATGATTGAAGTCTGACCTGGAAGCACTTAGGTGAATAGTTTAACCTTGAATTTGGTAAAATATGAGGAAATTTGCTTTCATGCCTGGGTTCATGAGCATTCATAGTATTTTGTCATGGCTAAAACTCATGGATAGAATGATATCTGTCTTCATTCCTCATTGCATAAGAGAAACATCCTAAACTAATCAAAACCTAGGAGTCTAAGAAAAAAATCGATCCAATTACCGAGTTTGAGACAAAATCTCAAAGGAACAAATCTTCTGTGTTTATTTGATATTACAGGATATGTGGACAGATTGTGTTTGGCATGGTAGGAAAGTACTCTAGGCTTTTAATCATCAGATCTGGGTTCTATTCCCTACTTGTAACCTGTGATCTTAAGCAAATCACTATGTTTTTCCCGACCATGGGTTTGTCATCTAGAAAATCAAGAATCAATATGAGATGACTACTGGATTTTTCTCCAGCTCTATATCTGTGAATGTTCATTTTACCATTAATTCTAAACTAAGATTAGGGTGATTGAGGAACAACCTTGTAAGGGCTATTTCTATAGACTTAGGAAATTCAGATGGGATGAGAGAGGATTTGACATGTTGTGAATAGAAGCAGAAAAGAACTTCTAGCAGTTATCCCATCCCATTCCAATATTGCTAGAATAATGTCATCAGATTATAGATTTAATGGTGGGAAGCTTAGACGCCATTGAGTTTAATCTTGCTCATTTTACAAATGAAGAAACTGAGACATGGAAAAATTAAGTGATTTTCTCTGGGCCACATATCTAATATGTCTAAAGCAGCATTTAAACCAAGATTCCCCTGACTCAAAGTTCTGCGATCTATACATTACTCCATGCTGGCTTTGATGAGGAGGAAGAGGATGGTGGTGATGGTGATGATGATGTTGGTCAGGCTTTTCTGGTAGATAACAGAGTAGGTTTATTAAAATTGCCTTAAAATTTCCAAAATATGATTCAGGACAATTTCCTTATTGTGCTCAATTTTGGGTCCAGTTCATTAACCATCCCTGAGATACAGATAGAATATGTTGATAATCTGTCAATTCACCTTAATATCACAATCTGGAAAATATGTATTTTTAAAATCTTTGTTACAAGTACGGGTCATCACATCACTTTTTTTCACATTGATTTGAATTATTCTCAGGAGACTTTACAGGTTTTAGAAGCTTGATTAAGTTGATTCAGTTTCAGATACAAATATGGTAGTATACTAGAGATCTGGCCTCTTACTCATAAAGATCTAGGTTCAAGTCCTGCCTTTCATCCATACTAATTATGTGACATGGCCGCTTGTATTCATTTTTTACGTATTTTTGTATACAATATACTTACCTAAACATCTAAAAACAACATAAATAAATGTATATGGATAAATATGAAATAAATACAAGAGGTTTTACATGTACATTTATTTAGTATATATTATTATGTATGTATACATGCACATAAATAAATATATGCATATATACATACAAATATATATTCACAAAAATACATGCTGTCTAAAAAGCTTTAAGAGTCAAAAAATTTGAGAGCTTAAAACTGCACTAAGATTTTTGGAATATCTTATATGGATATGTGTGTTTATATATTCTGGATAGATAGATAGATAGATAGATAGATAGATAGATAGATATGTATATATAATACCTAAATATAAAAAACAACAAATTTATATAGCTATATGAAATAAGTACAAATGATTTTATATATAATATATATAAAATATTAATTTTATAAAAATGTATGTGTATACACATACATATAGGGTATCCCAAAAGTCTTAGTGCAGTCATGTCCATTAATAGCTTAAAACTGCACTAGGACTTTTGAAATATTTTTTATGAATGTATGCATGCTTGCATATTGTATGTGTATATGTATGTATATATATAGAGAGAGAGATGTCTGCTATGATAAATGTAATATCACTGAGAGTAAGTACTATTTCATTTTTATATTTTCATTCCAATGCTTGATATCTAATAGTGCTTAATAAGTGCATGCTGAATGAAAACCAGCAAACATTTTTTGCCTAATTGTCTTACTTTCTTCCTATATGAATTTTTAGGTTCATCTTTTTTTGTCATGTTTTGTAATATTTTCAAGTTGAATATAGTCAAACAAAAGCCATCTCTAGCACATTACCAATGATAAATTATATGTAAGTGATGGTAGAAAAGATATCACCTGGATACCATCTAGTTGTCAAACTCAGAAACAGGGACAATTAATCCATAAAGAAGGATCTTTGCAGGCTTATATTGACTTAATTTTTGAATGACATGCTATCCATGTTCTATTGTATTTTGTCAATTACATTTTAATTCAGTTCCTGTGAGTTTCATGAGGCCACCATACTGCATATTTAACACCTCTGCTTAGGAAATGTTTGACTGGAAAAGGGAGGGGACCCTTCATAAAATGGGAATAAGAGATAACAAGAAAACAACTAGTAACTAGAGAATGTTAACAGAATCAAAAGAAAGCCTACATTATGATGGGTAGATCCTATCTGCCATTTCACAGTTTCTTAAAGCATACTTGTCTTCTTCCTATCTTTTTCAATTTCCATTCATGATTTCCCTTAAATCTCTCATAGATCCACCTATTATGATGTATCAGTCATTCTCACTTTAGGATAGGCCCACTAGGTTCCTATAGATTGAGGATGAATTACTTAATTTAGATTATATTGAGATGGAGAAAAGGCTGGGTCAATAATTTTTTATCAAAAGGCTCTCAAAATATGCACATTTTTATATTTGACTGATATTAACATTTTCTCTGACTTTCTTAAGTCCAGAACAATAATCAAAACAAATCAAACTTTCATTTGTAGTATTTATTGATTCCTAAGGTATAAAAATTCACACTGAAAATTTAACAATTAGTTCTCAAGAGCAAGTATAAGACAGTGTCTGCAGTTCTATGTTACTTACTCATTATTTGTATAAGGATATGGTTTTAGCTACTGAAATTTTGCAATTTCTTTGCTATTTCTCCTCTGAAAAAATAAATGAATTAAATATTACTTGCTATTAAATACATGCATGTATACATTTAATACACTTCCTTCAGACATTTAAGTCTGCATTTGGATTTTCTTTCCTCATAGCCAGGTGTGGTAACCCAATACCTGAACTGCTGAAAAATTATTCAAGTGAAGAGATTTCTTCATAGAAGATCATAGAAGATGCTGACCATGTTTTCTTCATTCTTAAAAATCCTTTGAACTTAAGAACCCCTTTTGCTAATTACTACAGGGAATGACCCTAATTAAAGCCCCTCCTTTCCAAAAGTCAATGGATGTTCCATCAATAAATTATCAATCATAAATAATCAATAGTCAATAAACTCAATAAATCTAAAACATAGCCTATTTTGCTCCTCTGACCTTCCTCTTGACTTCCTTATTGCTATTACTTATCCAGTTTATTTCTACAATGTATATCAAATCCTTTACTAACCATGCTCATGTTGCAACAGTCCTAAATAATTCCCTCAGATAAATTATAAAAGGTAGATTACTAGAAGGTTTGCTAATAAAGATGATTGCCCCTCCATCCTTTTTTTTAGACATAGCAGTACATAAAGACAACTAGCTAAGTAATAACAACTAGAATTTATAAAGCATGTTTAGGTTTGCAAAGCACTTTACAAATATTGTTATTTGATCTTTATAACAACCTTGGAAGGTAGAGTACTCTACTGTTTAGATGTTGAAAGTGAAGATAGGAGTTAAGCAAATTCAGGGCTTCCTGTCTCCAAGTCTAGAATTTTACCCACTGCTTCAAAGAACTGCCACATAGACCTAGAACAGTTGTGATCTCTATTAGTGGAGGGAATACCCATGCTAGTGGAATCATTTTTGGTTTGAACCTATAATCAAATCATAAAACTTTCAAGGTATGGAAGAAATGCTGTCTCTAATTCAAATTTAAGACTTATCATGGTTTAAATATAAGTTAATAGACTTTGACCCAGTGATATAGTCCTCAAGGAAATCAAAGACCCCCACATCTATCAAAATAGTCTTTTTGTAAGAAAAAAAGAAATGAAAACAAACCAGGTGCTCATTGATGGGCAAATGATTAAACAAGCTGTATTATACTATAGGAGTAGACTATTGGGATTGGAAGAGAGAAACTCATGCAGAGGAAAGTAAGAACTGGATCTCAAAATACATTATGACTACTATTTTAAACAAAATGACTATTACTGAAACAAATCTGTTTTGCCAACAATTGTAATGATCAGTCTAGGTCCTGGAGAACAGATAATATAACATAGCACCAGGAATATACTCCCAGGCTCACTGAAAGACAGTTGCTAAATTTCCATTGTGAATATTTATATTTCAGAAATTGGCAAAGGCTATAAATCAAAGATAGATTTACAGCTTTGCTAACTTAAAACTTAAGAAAATCATAGAGAAAATGTTAATATAGGCCAAATAAATAAATATTTCAAATTGATACAGAAAAATCTTAATAGTTCAAATTAAACTTAAAAACATATCATGTGGGGTAGCTAGGTGGCATAGTGGATAAAGCACCAGCCCTGGAGTCAGGAGTACCTGGGTTCAAATCCGGTCTCAGACACTTAATTATTACCTAGCTGTGTGGCCTTGGGCAAGCCACTTAACCCTGTTTGCCTTACAAAAACCTAAAAAAAATCATGGATTTTGGAGAAATGTTTGTTAAACATTTTTCATTATACCCCTACTATGTCTCTCCCCCCCTGAGCAAATAGATAAGGGGTTAAAATATTATACATTCTATTCCTTAAAGTAACTGTGTCCCTTAATTTTGCTTTTTTTTCTTCTTGAGTGGTATGTGCTATATAGAAATTGTTATGAATGAATAAATGAGAAAGCATTCATAAGCATTGACTATATGCAAAAACTGTATTGCTGCTCTAAGAGCTGGGGATACAAATAGAAAAATAAGGCAGGCCCTGTTCTCAAGGAGCTCACATTCTAATAGGGAGAGAACATATGAAGGCGATTTCAGTTGTAAATTGGATAGAAAGGCCCTATGGTCTTTAGGGTTTAGCAGCAAAGCAGATGGCAACAAATCTTTTTTAATGTCATTTCCATTAATAAAATGATATCAGTATCTAATGTTGAACCATTTGACAGTGCCAAAGACTTTAGTGGTGAGAACAGAAGGCATTAATAAAATATATTGGGGTGGGGGAGGGCTGAGGGAAATAGTACATCTGGAAATCATACAATTATTCCTCTGCCTCTAAAACTGAAGTTTATTAAAAATTCTCCAGAAAAAAATCATAAGCTATAACCTTTTCTAACCATTTATAACATGCATTGAACATAGTTGGTCAATAAATGTGTTAATTGAAAATAAGCTTCATTCAATATTTATTTGAATTCTTTTGTTTTCATTGACTTATTTTATTTAGTTTTTTAAAAAAATTCTAGATCTTGGACCAGTGTTAAGCTGTTTTTTTATGTGGTAGTGATTATATGAGATAAAATGATGTAGAGGATAGAACTGGCCTTTGATCCAGAAAGACCTAGGTTCAAGTCCTGTTTCTGTTATACTAACCAGTTCTGGGTTAGTTACTCCCTTAGAACTCTAGGCAACTTTTAAGTCATAAAGAAGGTGCTGACCTGAATTTTCTGATTGAATTAGAGAGTTTCCTTAACAGGAACTGTTACATATATCTGTGAAATCAGAGATCTAGTACCTGGCAAGTCAAGTCAACAAGTATTTATTAGGTTCCTATCGTGTGTTAGACATTGTTCCCTGTAATCATGTAAATGTATTTAATCATGTAAATGTATTTAATCATAATGTGATAAAAATTTGCCACTATCTCCTCTTCTAGATTTTTTAAAAATTTTAGAGAGGTTTTATTTTCAGGTTTACAATTTTTGCCCCAATCTTGCTCCCCCCTCCCACAGAAGGCAGTTTGTTAGCCTTTACATCATTCCCATAGTATGCATTAATCTAAGTTGAATGAGATGAGAGAGAAATAATATCTTTAAAGAAGAAACATATAGTATGAGATATAGCAGAATTACATAAGACAATTTAAAAAAATTAAATTAAGGTAAATAGAAAGTCTTTGGTAAACAAGAAACAATTTTTACAACCAGTATTTCTGACAAAGGACTCATCTCTAAAATATACAGAAAACTGAGTCAAATTTAAAAATAAGACAAGCCATTTCCCAATTGACAAATGGTCAAAGGATATGCAAAGGCAATTTACAGATGAGGAAATCAAAGCAATCCATGATCATATGAAAAATTGCTCTAAATCATTAATTATCAGAGAAATGCAAATTAAAACATCTCTGAGGTACCATCTCACACTTCTCAGACTGGCCAATATGACCAGAAAGGACAATGATCAATGTTGGAAAGGGATGTAGGAAATCTGGGACACTAATACATTGTTGGTGGAGCTGTGAACTCATCCAACCTTTCTGGAGAGTAATTTGGAATTATGTCCAAAAGGTAACAAAATGTGCATACCCTTTGATCCAGCAATACCACTACTGGGTCTATACCCTGAAGAGATTAGGAAAAAGGGTAAAAACATCACTTGTACAAAAATGTACATAGCAGTTCTCTTTGTGGTGGCAAAGAAATGGAAACTGAGGGAATGTCCATCAATTGGGGAATAGCTTAATAAACTGTGGTATATGTATGTCATGGAACACTATTGTTCTATTAGAAACCAGGAGGGATGGGAATTCAGGGAAGCCTGGAAGGATTTGCATGAACTGATGCTATGTGAGATGAGCAGAACCAGAAAAACATTATACACCCTAACAGCAACATGGGAGTTATGATCAACCTTAATGGATTTGCTCATACCAACAGTACATCAATCAGGCACAATTTTAGGATATCTCTGATGGAGAATGCCATCTGTATCCTGAGAAAGAATTGTGGAGTTTGAACATAGATTCACTTTTTTTTACTTTAAAAAGTTGTCATTTGTCATTGAAAAACTTATAAGATTGCTTTGTCACTAGGTAAAATTGACTCTTTCTAAAATTTCTCAGAGAAAGGAAAGAAAGAAGAATTTATTAAATACCTAATGTGTGCTAAGCACTTCACAATAATATTTAATCCACAGAACAACTATGGTAAGAGGAAAGATACTGTATTATCCACATTTACAATTGAAAAAGCTAAGACAGAGGTTAAACAACTTGTCTGGAGCCACATAAACAATGACCATCTGAACTGACATCTTCCTAATCCAAACTTGGGGTTCTAATCACCATGGTACCTAGTTGCTAAGAAGCAGTTTAATCTCATCCCTCATATTCTAAGCAACATTTACAAAGGGTTAGGATTTCACTTTACACTGTGTCCTCTTTGTCTATGTCTTTAAGACCACTAGTCCATCATACTTTCTACTAAACCAAGGTTACAGATTCTTAAAATAATGATAGAAACAGCCAGCTAGACAATCTGGATTTCCTCCTTCCAACTTGAATATTGACCAGCTATATTGACTTTGACCAGGTTAAGTCAGTTTTTCAAAGATCCAAACTGGATCTTTCTCTCCCTCTGTTTGTGTAATCCTTAGTTCTCCAATATTCTGAGAAGGTGCTACAGCAGAGCAAGTATTACTATTGATCCAGTATTGCATTTACAGGATTCTAGCAAATGTCACTGAACCTATTAGCCTTGCTTTGTCAGGCATTAATTGCTGGTGATTACAAGAAATATTTGGTTTGGTTTAGATAGTTTTTGAGGTATGTAATGACCTACAAGTATACCCAGCATAATTGAGAATTGCATCACAAAGGGAAATCATTCTCTTTTGTTGAATCAATCTTTGATATAGACAAAGCTTTCACTAGAATCCATAAATGGAAATTTGTTTTGCAACTGGGAACCAGATTAGGACTTTAAAAAAAAGTCCTAGCAATGCAAATCACTATTAGAACAATCGTTGAAACCAGGCTGAAATCACATGAACTGGTAAGCTTACAAACTCCCACCTGTATGATTCCATCTTAGTGAACTCCTTTGAGTAACTTCTATGTCTCCCTTTGTTTTTGATTACTTGTGAGGAGAAATAGTATATGCATTCAGTTTTATGGACTAGAATCCAATGTAAGTCACTTCTATCTCCTAGTGATCTAACTGAAAGGCAGATTCAAAACAAACAAGAATTTCTAGGGATAAATTATAATATATATTATGTGATTAAATTCTGCTATCTCACCTGCAATGGATTTGTGCTCCCTCTTTCTCACAGAGCCCCATGCTTTTTTCCAATAGTAATCTTCCCAAAAGGAGGTTCTGTACTTTGAGTTCTTTTAAAAAGGAATGCAAATCTCACTTACAGTCATCAAATGCCACAAATATGATTGCAAAGAGAATAAAGCAGAATAGAAATGCTGTATTTTCATCCCTCATCAGCAGAAAGCTTATATGTAATATACCAGTTTTAGTAGAATTTGATGTGTATTCATTTGGTTAAAAAATGCTTTATTTTGTATAGAAAATACAGCAATAAAATGAAAGTAAGTCAGAATCTAAATTACAAATTACAGGTCTTCACTTTCTTTTTGCTCCTACCATAACATTTTTACATTTTCTAATGTAAAACTAATTAAAATATAATATTAAGTTTGTTACTAACAGGCTATACTTGCTTTCCAAGACCAAGTCTTCCTAACAAAGGTTAATCACAAGTGACTGGTTACTCGGTGATGAATACTTGACCATGATAATCCAAAAGAATACAAAATGACCC
Source organism: Macrotis lagotis (assembly GCF_037893015.1). Classification (NCBI taxonomy): domain Eukaryota; kingdom Metazoa; phylum Chordata; class Mammalia; order Peramelemorphia; family Peramelidae; genus Macrotis; species Macrotis lagotis. Next base: position 186,664,734 of record NC_133664.1, on the reverse strand, counting down.
TCAGTCCTGTATTTTTTCCTTCTTCAGTAGTAATGCTGGCAAAATGGTAAAAGGGGGAACATAGGAGGTTAAGAAAAACATGGATTTTAAAATATCTATAAACAAATTTAGCTGTTGATACTCTGAACGTGGGAAACTAGGTGGCATAGTAGACTGAGTACAAAGTTTGAAGTAAGGACTCATCTTTTTTAGTTCAAATCCAGGCTCAGACACTAGCTAGTTTTGTGATCCTGGGGAAATTTGCCTCAGTTTCCTCATCTATAAAATGAACTGAAGAAGAAAGTGGCAAACAATTCCAGTGTCTGTCAAAAAAACCATAAATGGTAGGTCATAACAAAAAATGACTAAACTACAATAATCTGAATGTGAAATTCTTGCTAATGACTAACAAATAGTTGAAAATGCTGTTAGTTGATATGAATCTTTTCATTTTTGACAGAGGTCAGAGATCAGGTCACAACTAAATAGAATGATAGTTCTTCTTGAGAGATAAATTAAAGAATAGTCAGTTTATTTTATCACTCATCCAAGGATAGCTGTGTGTATGTGTGTGTTTAATTTAAGTTGATACAACTATAACTGTCAGTCATAGGATCATAGGATGTAACTTTGAGGTTATCTAGTCCAATCTTATCACTTTTCAGATAAGTAAACTTGAAAACCATAGTGACTTGCACACAAATCATAATGGAGTCAAAATTTGAGATCAGGACTCTCTACCTCAAATTTAGTGCTCTTGGGCTATAATATGTAAAGAATGAAAGATCTAGTAGAAGAAGCAGAGCAAAGTAAGTTTTTGAAGTTTATTATCATAAAAAGGAAATGGGCAAGTCATATAGTGAGAATAAATTATAACTGATGAACAGTTCATGTGCTCCCTTGTTATTCATGTAATCAGATAAAGAGATTGAAAGGAAGCTTCTCATTATGTTGGGTATATTTAGGAGAAGACTCAGTCAAAAGTCTCACAGGATAAGGCATTGGTGATTTTTAACAAGCACCATTAGGAAGAAGTACAACAAAATGAGTGATAAATCACAGCAGTACTTGGTTTTTTAGAGTATTTATGAAAAACCTTATCAAATTTCTTTAATAGAAATTCTAGCTAGCAGAAGTGGAATAGGAATCTTTCTAATTTCATCAACTACATCCAAATCCAAATTCACATCTCTCTACATATATGGTTCCTGGAATTCAATGCCCTCTTGATCAATAAAACTCTATTCAGGTGATAGTGTACATGGAAAGAATAACAACCAAAACCACTGAAAAGTATATTGCTAAACTACAAAGCATAAACCTGACCCCAAATATGACTTATAAGAAGACACCTCCTCCCACTAACTTTATGGTTGGAAGGTTCCCATGTACATAACATTATATATATTTTCAGATATTCTTATTTTCTTTTAAAATGGATTTATTATATAAATATATAATTCTATTTCTGGGGTGAGGAGATAGAGGAAAGGAATATAAAATTAAATTTGTTATTTTTAAAGTTGTCAATAAAAATTTGATGCAACTGTTGATAATTACTTTTTTCATTTTAAAAATATATATTTATTTAAGGCAATAGGGCTAAGTGACTTGCCTAAAATCACGCAGCTAGGCAATTGTTAAGTGTCTGAGGCCAGATTTGAACTAAGGTCCTCCTGACTCCAGGACTGGTGCTCTATCTACTATGCCACCTAGTTGCCCCTAGGTCTCATTATCTTGCCCAGGATAAAAATGCATAAACTATTCATGGACCTAAAGTCATTACTAAGTGAGAGTTTTCACTTGGTCTGTTTCTGATCTGGGTCAATTTAGTACTCCTTGGGCAATCTATTAACCTTCCACTTCTGTGGCTCACCATAGTAATGCTGAATTCAATTTGAACACCACATCAGCATAGCTCAAGACATCTCAGGGCTTCCAAACTCAAAAGTACCACTAGTTTCAGTATCTCTGGTTGTTAGTCTTGCAACAAAAATGTTATTTTTAATAAAGATCCAAAAAAAGTAATAAAGCAGATCATTTAAGACTTAAATCACAGTTTTGCATTGAATCCAAATCACATTTCTGGTTTTGTATGACATATTTATATGTATATGCATAAATCATATAATTATATAATAGACATTATATATTTATAGATATATAATATATATGTAGCAAATATGCAATTAGTAAACCTATCTTCTATATAAAATATTGCATATATAAAAGTTTAAGAGGCATTTTAGTATAGATAAATATCCTCAGAGTTGAGAAGACCTGATTTCAAACCCAATTTCTAGCACATACTGAGCTTGTGACCCTGTGACACTTAACTTTTCAGTCCACAGGTTACTTCCAAAGACTCTAAATTGTAACAGAGTTGCCAAGCATCATTGGTAGAAACTACCAATTTCCCTGGGAAATTACTTTCCTGAGAGTTCTCTATAGTAATGATTTCATAATTCTGGTCAAAGACAAATATATATATAAATATATTTATATATGTAAGTATTCATGCTTATTTACTATATTATCTTCCATAACAGTTAATCTAAGTATGTAGAGACTATAGTTTTCTCACTTGCATATGTACATGCACACACATATACATATTATATATACATACATAACAACATTGATAATTGTCTTATAAGGTTGCCGCCACCACACACACACACACACATAAAATACTGATGCCATCTTCCCCTTTTACTATCCTAGAAAGCTAGAGCATATCTCTTCACTGACTATCAAGAAGAGTTTGCAGAATAAAGTTTATCTTCTCAACTCGATGTCACAATTATTTAGTGTGCTGAGCACCATTTTCAATATGCCCTTTAATTTCCTATAATCCCTACCCCTTGCATGATGTGGAATTCCATTTATTCTATTTGTTCTATTTTAAAAGGGATGAAGTCATTCATGCTGGAAACTATGACCTGATTGAGAGTACTGAAATGCTGCAATGTCTCAGATTCAGTGCTGGCACACGGAGAGGTATAAATTAAACTCTTCTGCAGACATTTGATCTCTTGCTATGAAAAGGGATATTGTGCTTCCTCTGTTTAACAGTATTCTCTGTCCACTGTGAAAAGAAGCCTGTTTGCTTAAATAAGTGTTGCATTTTTTCCACCCTGAGTGGCATTGCAAATGAAATCAGAGCATACACTGCATACAGAACTAAGAGTCTATATTAAATGAATGTGCATATATATATATATATATATATATATGTAATTCTCAAGAGAGTCTAACACTGAAATCATAGATATTTACTTAATTATGATATAAGGTAAATGATTTCATAATAAAAATACTCCAATTATAACTACCTACTTCTTTGGTGGTTCAGCAAGTTATTGGTTCTACTGAGACTGAGAGATCATTAGCACAATTGAGAAAACTGTTGTGTGCCCTCTTGCCAATCATCTAGGGATGATTCACAAACCACCTATACACACAAATATAACATCACCTTTGGTGATCATCTTTTTGGATATGCACAATTTCTGAATTGGGAAAAATCTCATCTACTTAGATTACCCCTACAACTGGAATCCTGAAATCTCTCTTCTGGTAAAAATGTGTAAACACTTTTAAAAGCACTCTCTAAATAATCGGACCAACCAAGACTAAAAGTCCTAAAGGAAGCATACTAAAAGATGATGTTTTTCTTATACCAGGGCTTCCTTTTTTTTAAAGAGATGTGTAAGGTTTTTGAGTCTTCTATGAAATGGAGAAGAAGCCCACCATTGCAAGAAACACAGACCCTAAGAGATCACTTTCTGCTGGTTGGAAAATATAAGGTTCCTTCATCCTAAAAGACTATTTTAAATGAATTTTTAAAGAGCTACTTTTATGGACTAAAAATAAAAAAACATTATTTCTATTCAAGAAATTACTAAGTTGAACAATTTATTCTATTCAGGTAATAAGACAAAAAGACATCTGTTGTACAAGGCTATTTTTAGTACAAACAGTAATACAAACATCCAACAAAAAGAGTGGCTTGTCCCGCCTTTTCACATTGTCTTCATTCACTCTATTAAAAGGGGTCTGTGGAATTCCTGGAAATTTTGCCCCAACACTTTTCCAATTAACCCCACCCTCAGAAAAGACCCAGATTTTGTGATTCATTTATGGCTAATATGTTGAGAATATTGTGCCATTCATTTTACTTAATCTTTGGGGAGAGAGAGAGAAAGGTGGTGTGCCACCTGACTGAGGTGAAAACTCAGTCAATATCAGCAGAAAACCTAGCCTTTCTACCTTGAATCAATGATCCATTCCTGGAACTTGAACTGAAACCTTGGGAAATGTGTGGAGCTGCAATGCCAAGCTAATAGGTTGGCCAAAGTATTCATTTTGGAGTCAAGAAGTTAAATAATTCACTCGAATTACATACCAGATAGATCAAGAAAAATGTGCTTTTTCAACATTATTCAGATATTTCAGCACTTTCTGCATCCAGATAGTATTCCCTTCCTTTACTTGATTTATCCAGAAGCAATATTGCCAGAATGGTGGCTTGTTCATATAGTTGAGACCAAGAGAAAAGGCAGTTTTCACTGAATTTTAAAGCATATTCAACATTGTTTCAAATGCCCAACACATCCTATTATTGACACCCCCTCCGTGTCCTCCTATACACACACAGACACAGACAGACACAGAAACACACACACACACACACACACACACACACACACAACCTTTAGAGAATCATGAGATAGTCATAGTTTCCTTTACTCAGCCACAAAGTTTAACTTGTCTCAAACATTGCAAAACAAAGAAAAAATCAAACATTTCAAATTTTGAAAATCCTGTAGTAATGTGATTATGTCATAGCTCTGCCTGACTGAACATTCACACAATCAAGTTTGCTTTTAGGTCACTCTGCCAACTCTGGTAAATTGAAGCAGCATAGACAACTAAACTGGGAAATTCAAGCTCATAAAGTACATGTTGCAAGTGAGAAGAGATTTACTTTGAGACCTGAAGTATATTACTGACAGATATACATAGGGGCTGGAACTGTTCAGATTGGCTGTCTACACAGCCTGAGTTCTGCCATGTTAATAAATCCTGAAAATATTTATGAGCAGTTAAAACGATGAGGCCAGATTATTCCTGCCTATATTACTCTGTTGTCAGATGTTCTCCCCAACTGACCACAATGATCTTTGAGCTGCAGTGTTGAAAGGAGGCCAGCAGTACAAAGATCTTTATTCATTTATGATGGAATATATTTGTTTGGTAAGCAATAAGATTCTTTCTCTGCCTATTACATGTACATTAAAAAAAAATTAGTTGCACCTTTTTCTCTTAGAGGAACTTAGTAACTGTGTTGTTCTGAGATACAAAAGGGCCATAGAGCATTGCCCACTGACTTGTGAATGGGGCCTTTGTTTTCAATGCTGTTTTGGTAGGAAATTGTTGCTATTTAGGTCTCCAAGAGGGAATATAAAACTATGCTCACCTAATCAAACAGACCAGTAAATACAGCAGTTAATCTGACAACTTCAAATTCCTGAGTTGCATTCTGAGAAACAATTGAATACAATCATTTAAAGTCTGCTGAGTTACTGATCTTTATTTTTGTTTATTTTTATTTTTAATTCTTGCTAACTCCCACTTCCAAGTCACATTTCAGCATAGGGTTTTCCTGATGAACAGAAAAGAAAATCAAAACCATGGGAGGAAAAAAGGTAACACTAAGGCTTAAAATACATAATGTCAAAGAACACAAAGAAGGATGGGTGAATCTATGAAAAAGAAAGATGACCCTATCATAGTTCTATTATATAAAAATGAATTGATCCTGAAGAGCAGCATAGCCACATACAGGTCTGTAGGGCCTAATGAGCTAGACTACCAATTGTTCTCTTCTCTTCTCTTCAGGCTCTTACTTCAAACTAATCTGCTCTGTGGCCATGAAGCAAGAAGCAGTGCCTGTTTGTTCAAGTTATTACCAGTTTGACAATGAAAGCCTTCAGAAAGTTACCTTGAACGGATTTAGTCACCACTCAAAGAACAAAGACAAGGGAGGGGGAGAAGGGAAGTGTCCAGGAAAAAAAAAATCTCCAACTAGTTCTGAAAGGCAATATGGAATGATACTTTTAGCCTAAATGAAGGAAAACAAAAAACAACAACCTTGCTTTGAGGTATGGGTTAGAAATTTCACTTCTGTACCCTTTGTATTTCCTAACAATTATAGTAGATCTTAAAAAATGGTGTCTTTGCAACATATGGGACTCGAAGTTTAGCTTAAAAGTGCTAACCAAACTATTACTTTCCTTTAAAAAAAATCTAATGTTTCTGGCTTTTAAAAGATCCATTGTCACTTCTAGCTGGATGTTTATTTTATTCTCTCCTGCATGGCAGAGGGCATTCCACCTATAAAGAATGATTATATAGCACTGGGACAATTTGAATACTCTAATCAATGCTAGTTAAAGTGGGGATAAATAAACTTTTATAGTTCCAGGGCTCCTACCATTCATGGAAATTATTGTTAATTTATTGAATCAATAATCTTAAAACAATAAATTATATTGCCCTTTGTTTTACTAAGCCCTGCTTGCAGTATATTAAAAAGAAAGGGCTTTATAAATATTGCAACAGGCAGGGAGAAGGTGGCTAACCAAAGCTTTTTGTGCCTGTTATACAAGATATTAGATTGTAAAAGTTAAAAGGGAGGGGAACATCATGAACAGGAGTAGACACTAAAAAAATAATCCATAATTATTTAAACTGGTTGGTCATAATGGTTGCTCTGTTTCTTTAATTCTGTCACTGTTCCATTTCTTTGGTTTTCCCCCTTCTAGTTGCTTAAGCCTTATTGCTTATTATGATCCTAGAGGTTGCAGATTTTGGCAGAGAAGCTGTTGAGACTAGAAACTGACTGCCCAGTATGATCTTGATAGTTTTTCCCCTTGAACCTTAGGAAACCACACACCTCCCAGGCACATGTTGAATTTGGGTTGCTGCTGAAATCTGAAATTTCCCTTGAAATTCATCTTAATACCCATATGCACTCTACAGACTCAAGGACCTTTATCTTTGAAACCTTAATTGTTTTTCTCACTTCATCCAATATATTTCATTGATACCAAAGTATCTTTGGGTGCCTATTCATCTTTTTACACAACTGTGCCCAAATGCAAACTCTACAGTTTAAAAAAAAAAAGAAGAGTAAAAGTACCCGTTTGGGATAATATCTGCAGATGAAACATCACAGTAGAAGCAGTATCCCAGAAGTGTCTAATATCCAAAGCTTTCTATATAGATTAAGCTCTTCTAATGGCTCTGCAGCTACTATATACAATTATCTACTCACTAACAGCTTCCCTTAAAACAGACATAAGGGATCTTTGGAGCCAAGCTCTGCATACCTTAATTATGGCACCAATTTGGGGCACTATTTGTTTCAATATTTAAAAAACAACTCCTGGTTTGTAAAAACACATCTAATTCTGTATTATTTTCCGTGCTTTGTGGATATAGACTGGAATGCAGGTGGTTCAAATGACTCCTTGGTGTGCTGGTGTTGCTACCATATATTTGTTGAGGGTTTTATAGTTTTTGTCACAAGCCTGACCTGACCCAGAACAATTACTCTCCAGAGCAATAACAGAACTCCCCCTTTTATTCACCTCTGTATTCGGGGCAATAACAACCCAGTATCAGTTAGGGCTCCTGAAATTCACATTGGAGAAGCTTAGTCTTCAGGAATGCTGTTTCCATTAACTAGCCTTAAAAAGTAGTGGAAAATTCTCAGCCCATTATGTCACACTCCTGGACACCTTCCTAGACTTCTGATTGGCTCAAACTAATCACACTTAAACCAAATTAGGTTCCACCAGGGTTTTCCTAGCCTCAAGCACATCAGAAATTTACTGAAGATTCTAAAGATACTCATTTTGACAGTCATGGTTCCAAAATAGTTTCTAAAAGAGGCTAAGCGTGTTTTCAGTTCTATATATTGCATTATACATATACCCTGGATCACCTCTAGAGATTGTCTCTAGTTCATAGGGTCCAGAGGAAAAAAAATCAAAAATCCTTTACCTTGGGGCAGCTAGGTGGTGCAGTAGATAAAGCACCGGCCCTGGAGTCAGGAGTACCTGGGTTCAAATCTGGTCTCAGACACTTAATAATTACCTAGCTGTGTGGCCTTGGGCAAGCCACTTAACCCCATTTGCCCTGCAAAAAACAAAGTATGAAGTATAAACAAAAATCCTTTACCTTACCAAGGTTCTCACAAAATGAGTAGCCTCATTGCTTATGAGACAAATTTTACTATCATTCTATGCAGTTTAAAAATATAAATAAAAATAAAAAGAGGTGGTTACAGTACTCCTAATGGACCCCATTTTGTCAATTTCTGTGTATCTTTGGAGATTTGGAAATCTTGTGGAGGTTCTCTTACACTTGATTAAAAATGCATTCAACCTTTTCCCTTGTCCACAATCTGCATTCCTTAATCCTCATATAAATAGACATTCAGAAGCTACTCCAAGGATATATGACCCAGAGATTTAAGTGAATTAGCTCATAAATAGGAAGATGCACTATTGATTTAGGTCTGTTAATTCTATTAATATTAAGGTTAATTATGTCATTTCCATTCTTTAAGCATTGGCTCTTTCATCTTTGTTATTAATTAATTCTATAGGATAGAAAAAAATTGTTTCTCCCATTAACCAAAATCCAACTACAAATCAACTCTACAATCAAGCATATGCTCCTTTAGAAGAATATAAGGATAAAAAGGTCTTTGTAATTTAAATCGCTAGCTAACTCTCCAAAACAATTTTATCTATTACATTAAATTCTCCTCCATATCTTTGTATCTAATACTTAAAAAAAAATCAAGATATGCTGAGTTGAATTTCACCTCTGTTGTTCATCTTCTTTTAGAAATATTAATAGTCATTGAAAAGGGTGGGCAGAGAGATAGGGAGAAAGAGAAGAACAGTGTCATGAATTATCTTCAAACAATAAAGCATTGTTGAATAATTTGAAATGGTCTATATTTCGTATAGTTGCAACTTTAATAGTCAGTTTTCACCTAGCCCTTCCAAATCATCAAAATAATGAGATAAGTGCATCACAAATGAGAAAGCTGAGGATCACAGTTGTTAAATGACTTACCCAGGGTCACTCAGCCAATAAGTGCCTGAGGAGGGATTTGAACTTAGGCCATCTTGATTCTAAGGCCTACATCTTCCACTATGTACATTACTTCTCAAAGGATATGTAATATATGGTACAGCCGATAGAGCACCAGGCCTGGATAGGAAGACCTAAATTTAAATCTGGCCTTAATCACTGGTTGGGTGACCCTGGGCAAGTCACTTAATCCTGTTTGCATTCCTAGATTATCCCTTATCAAAAATTGACTATCTGAAAATAGCTACCAGCTTCTGAAAAACTGTAGATTAAAGTTGAAACTTCATTGCTTCATTGGCATTTGAAATCAGTTAAGTCAGTTATGAAGGCAAAAAAGTGTCCAATTCTAAGTAATGAGGATTTGGCTAAGACTATATAGTCACAAAAAAAACTGAAAAGTTGATTCAATAACCTCTTTAATTATGACTGTGCAGTATTCATCATCTTCAAATAATATTCATTAAACTCTCTTCTGACCAATTATACCAACTGATTTCCCATAGCTCAGCAAAACTGTGTGTAGCTCCAATATATGGCCTACTTGCCTTCTCAATTTTCCAGTACTAAAAACAATGATCATTTAGCAAATATTAGGATCTTTAGTAAGAAATAATAGCAATTAAGATTCTTTCTAAAGATATAGAAGACTTACTAGATTTAATATATTTATTTGTTCTCTTACCCAATGGATCACTTTGTTCTCTGGAAATGCTATCTGACAAAACTTATTGCTCCTGTTAGATAGTGAAAGAGAAAGGTGAATAATGAAAAAAGCCATTCTTTTTTTTTATTTGATGCCATTTTTGAATACTATGTAACAAAGCATTTCTACAGAATTCATGACCAATATATTAGCAAAATTTCACTTTTCATTATCCTTCCATTAACCTTATAAATCCATGATTTAGGAGTTTCTGGAGGTTTGGGGAAAAAAAAGAAAAATGCAGCTTTTAACAAAAAAGAAATAGGCATCTTTTACTCACTTCAATTCTCAGAGAAAAACTGTTCTATTTGTCCTGGACTTCTATTCCCAATCTTGGACCTTTGTTTTAACAGGAAACAAATAAACAAAATGTTTTATCAAAAGCAATGAGGAAGTCACAGTTTATAGAATATTCTTTTGTAGAAACAACATTCTCCTCTTAATCCCATATTTGGTCAGGACTGGATTCATCCCTACATTCTCTGAAGCAAAGAACTGACTGTTAGGAGGACGAGTGGTGAGAGCAGAGTAGGTTCACAGCTAGCTCTGCCCTGATGCTGAATTTGGCAGATAATCTATATATGATTAGCCATTTCCCTAACAAAATTTGTTGTTTTGTTTATTGAAAATTGCCTCATTTTTTTATTTGTTCCTCTACTACCCCACTATTCAGTAATTTTTAAAATCTCTCAATAAAAAATTTGGAACCCAAATATTGTTATTTAACAATAGAAATAGCCTCTCTATTTCTATTCTACAAAAACTTCACACTCATCAGAAGCACCTAAGATTCATAGAATTTTAGAGCTAGGAGAGATCAATGGTCCAATGCCCTAAATTTACAGATGGAAAAATTAGAGTCATCAAGGGTAAAATAAAGTCCAAAATAAAGTTTCCTCTTTGCTCTTAGCAAAGCAGGAATTGAAACTAAGGTCTCCTTATTCTCAGCCTTTTCCATTATTCCTCACTGTCTTCATTACCCTAACACTGTTCTAAGTTGTGGTAAGCTTAAATGCTGGGAAATGGAACAGAGAAAAGCTATTGCCATAGAATTGCAGTCAGATGATCTATCATATGGTTGGAAGGCAGGTGGATCCTTTTTTACTTGTGACTTTGCCTGTACTGGAAGAAATGCGCAATTGTTCTTGGCTTTGCTTTTCCCTGAATATTACTGGGGAGGGATATAGAGGAAAAGGGTGGTGAAAGGGAAGAGGTGGCAGAGTGTGACTTGGTATTCCTTTGAGGATGTGGCATTTATTTGGGTGAAGCCCTACAAACAAAGGCACTATTATTTTATTCCCATGCCAAAACTTGTCTTTGTCTCTGACTTTGCTGTCAGTCAAATGAAAAATGTCCAGAGATTTGAATTGTTCTGGTGGTTGTAGCTGTCCGTATGGGAACGCCTGCTTTCAACTTTACATTTGTCCATTTATAAGAGTGTTGAGAAGTGCCACTGAACTCCTTTGTGACAAGGTGTGGATTTGTACAATATTCCAAATGAAATGTGTTCATTAGTCAGTCCACTGAAGTCATTGTCAAACTGCTGTTTACATTGGCCTGACGCCTTACAAAGAAAACTTAATTTCTTTCTGTTTCACTCCATTTGGCCTACCTCAAAGTCTTCATAAATTTAGGAAACACCAAGGAACAGTACCACCCAGTACCACATTGGAAATTCCAGTACAAGAAAAATAAAGATGAAAGATAGGGAAATGACCCATTTTTGTTCATTTCTTAGTTTTGTTGGTGTTATGTACTAAACTGAATTATCAACCAATCAATAATCACTTATTGAGCACTATTTGAGAGAACTCTCAAATCAATGACATTATAGAACTATTCGAGTATCTGAAAGAGAGTTAATATCTTGTATGCTAGGATAGTGCTGAGGGCTGACTATATAAAGAAAAAAGTATGACTTTTTTTTTCTTGAAGTTTACATTTTGGCAATAGAATTCAGAAGTTTTAGTATCAGTGATTTAGAGCTGGAAATAAAGAGCCCAGATAGTCCAATTTTCTTACTTGACAAATATGGAAGTAAAATTATAGATAGGGAAACTGATTTCCAAAAGAATTGTTAGAACAAGTAAAGTTTTTACACTGAAAAGTTTTCTAATTTTCACATGGGAAGCACTAACAAGAGTGAAACATAAGCTCCTTTGAAGGGCACATTACTTTGTATCTATTATCTTCTTGTTAGTGTGTCAAAGGTAGGGAAAGAAAGCATTTCTATAAAGAAAAAAAAAGAAAATCAAAGAGATTAAATTATAATAAACAGAAAAACAGACTTTTTTTTCTTCTTTTAGACATCAATAGCCACAATTTAGTGACAGAAAGTAAAGCAATATAGAAGACTTTGGGGATAAATCAATTACATTCTTCCAAGAGATATTTCTGACATCATTATATTGTCCTGTAGCTAATAGCTACAGGAGTCAATTCTTAACATGTGTAACACCATTAAGCCTTAAGTCATAAGACCTGAATTCAAGTCCCACATCTGTCAATCTTTGGTGTATTTAACTTTTTAACATTTAACTTCTCTGAATCTCAGTTTCCTCAATTGTAACACTCATAGAATAATGGGGAAAGCAGTGTTTATGAAATCAGAAGTACCACATTTCAGTGAAGATTCTGTTTTATGTCTAAGGCAAAGTACTAAAATCCAGGCCCTCAGTTTCTCCTTCCATAAAATAAGAGGGTAGGAATAAATCATCCCTAAGATTTCACACTTTACCTGCTGGTACTCTGTCCAAAAAAAAAAAAAAAGGAAATTTTTGATCACCAAAATTCGGGAAGACACAGACCCCAAATCAAATCACTCTGATTCTCATTAATTGTTCAGCAATAGGTCCTAGGTCAAGCCCCACTTAGTCATTGTTTGGGTCCTGATTGGCCAAGAGTGAATGCAAGTAGCAATTATTTCTCTTTAGGTCAGAAACCATGAAGGTCATACTCTCCTAGATCAATTTTTTTTCTGAACTAGGTTAAAAAGGCCCAACATTGACACCTTTGTTTCTTACCTAGTCTAAATCACTGAATGGGTGTTGCTCCAGTCAAACTGAGAGGGGGTTACAAACCACTGAATCTAAGGCATCCTGATCCATATCCAGTCACTGAACTCAGATGACTCAAGGAGAAAGTGAAGTTGGTGACTTTGCACAGTCTTCTCTCACTTGAAATCTAGTGCCTTTGTATGAATGTCTTGGTATCACATCCCTGATGCCATGGTACTCTTTGAGAACAAAGGATATACAACAACAAGCTTTTTTTTCCCCAACTGATGACATTCTCTGATGCCATAGCTTGTATTCCCAGAATTATTTTAAAGAATGTGGTAACATAATTTCATGAGCTATTATAACTACACTTAACATCTTAAAAAGATCACCATTGGAGAAAGAACCTTTTTATTGGATTCTGTAATAAGCTTCAGATCTAAAGATTGGAATATCTAATTCTCCTCATCTGAAAAACAAATTTTCTGCAAAATGACAAAAAGAGTTAAATGTTTCATTGGTTTTTGGGGAAGATCTCATCAAATGAGACAAAAATTTCTCAAAATTGGGTAGGATCAAAACTATCATTTCAATGTGTCCCTCATTAAGGACAATTTTTGTCCTGCAAACTCAGGCAAAAACTTTTCTTTGTCTATGACTTTGCTGCTCAGATAAGTAGTTTTTCAGTTGTCTAAATTAGTGTGTAGCTTTCTTTGTGAAAACTTGTGCTCTCGACTTTACATTTATCCTTTTTTTAAAGGGGCAGAGATATGTCACCAAATTCCTTGTGATAGGGTGTAGATGTATACAATATTCAAAATAAAATGTGTTCATTAGTCAGTCTACTTAGAAGAATTGTGGATTTCATGCTCATAATACATTCTTTCTTGCCCAATTGCTTTTTCTTGTCCTAAACAAGCACCCAAACCAAAAGTCATTGAAAAAGTGTTAGACCCAATTGACAAATGATCAAAGGATATGCAAAGACAATTTACAGATGAGATCAAAGCGATCCATAGTCATATGAAAAATTGCTCTAAATCATTACTTATTAGAGAAATGCAAATTAAAGCATTTCTAGGTACCACCTTTCAGACTGGTCATTATGACCAGAAACGACAATGATCATTGTTGGAAAGGTTGTGGGAAATCTGGGACCCTAATACATTGTTGGTGGAGCTGTGAACTCATCCAACCTCTCTGGAGAGCAGTCTGGAACTATGCCCAAAGGGCAACAAAAATGTGCATACCCTTTGATTCAGCAATACCACTACTGGGTCTATACCCTGAAGAGATGATGAAAAAGAGTAAAAACATCATTTGTACAAAAATATTCATAGCAGCCCTGTTTGTGGCGGCAAAAAATTGGAAATCAAGTAAATGTCCTTCAATTGGGGAATGGCTTAGCAAACTGTGGTATATGTATGTCATGGAACACTATTGTTCTATTAGAAACCAGGAGGGATGGTAATTCAGGGAAGCCTGGAGGGATTTGCATGAACTGATGCTGAGCGAGATGAGCAAAAGCAGAAAAATATTGTACACCCTAACAGCAACATGGGCATGATGGACTTGTTCATTCCATCAGTGCAACAATCAGGGACAATTTGGGGCTGTCTGTGATGGAGAATACCATCTGTATCCAAAGGAAGAACTGTGGAGTTTGAACAAAGACCAAGGACTATTACCTTTAATTTAGGAAAAAAATCTGATATCTTATTGTCTTATCTTGCTATCTCTTACACTTTATGTTTCTCCCTTAAGGATATGATTTCTCTCTCATCACATTCAATTTGGATCAATGTAAAAGACTGGAAAATTGCCTTCTGTGGGGGGTGGGGGAGGGAAATAAGATTGGGGAAAATTGTAAAGCTCAAAATAAGTAAAAATATTTTTTAAAAGGGTTAGAAAAGAAAAATATTTATGTTTGTTACAATGAGAAACAGATCTCTGGGAGTATTTTCCCCAGTATTTATTTGATGTTTGTTAAAAGATGCAATTTGTTCCAACTCTCTTATGTTGATCACAATAATTAATACATAGTTTACATATTTATGATTTTTAGCACATCAAATAAGACTTTTCTCTAAGGAAAAAAATCAAAGATAGCAAAATTGTTAGGGAATTATGCCAAAATGTTTAGGTTAAGTTAAAGTCAGTCACTGTTAAAGAGTAGAAGTGACTAGCCAAATAAATGGTGCAACATTTCAGCATTTTTAAAAAATTCATTTTGTTAAATTAAAAAAAATAAAGGGGCAGCTAGATGATTCAGTGGATAGAGCACTGGCCCTGGAGTCAGGAGTACCTAAGTTCAAATACAGCCTCAGACACTTAAAAACTGCCTGGCTGTGGTGACCTTGGGCAAGTTACTTAACCCCATTGCCTTAAAGAAATACATTTTAAAAAAAATTTTAAAAATTCATTTTGTTTGCTACTTGTTAATAAAAATTAGACTTATTATAAAGATATCAAATGTAATTTGGATGTAATTCAATGAAACCATTATAATATTTTCTGTTTATGTATGTATGTATCTATCTCTCTCTATATATTCTTTTCCTTTTGACATCTGCCAAAATTTTTAGTTTACTGTTTTACCTCATGATTCATTTCGTTTCTTTACTCTTTCTCAGTATCTTGGGTGCTGCTTAGATCCTTCCAAAAATTTCTTATCCCACATTATTTCTTTTCTCTGTATGTATGATCTTCAATATCGGCCTTGTTTCTCACCTTGTTTCCCCTGACCCTTCACAACACTCATGAATCCTTTTCCCCCTTAGAAGAAATCAGTTTCAAAGGATCTTCAAGATATACAAGTTATAAAACCTGATTTTTGTTCCTAGGGTGCTCACTAGCTTCCAAGTAAATATTATTTTCTATCTCCATAGTATGTGTATTATACCAGTTGTAAACTCATGGAATGCAAGAATCATGACTCACTTAATTCAAATCTCTCAAACCCCAGTATCTAACAGAATGTCTTATTTAGGGCAGTAAACTTTTAATAAATATTTTTAGGAATCATTGAATCAGATAATGACTGCTAACATTTTTCAACATTCAACATTTTACAGAAACAATGCCTTTGAGCTTAGTCTATGCTTGGAATGAAATAGCTGTGATTCAATTTATCAGGTCAATTTTTAAAAGTCAAACTGGATCATTTGAGAGGTTTATTTGCCTACAGTATTTTCTAAAAGAGGTAGCATAGAATATGATAGAGAACTAGTCTCCTAGAGTCAGGAAGTCTATATTCAAGTCTATGTCTGTGTGACCCTAGACAAATTACAACCTCTCCATTTCCCAAGCATGAATAGTTGGAGATCCTTCATTTTCACAGGAAGCTCCTATTGAAATTCAATTAATTCATAGGTCCAAACCAAAAAAAGAAAAAAGATACTGTTTCTTAATTACCTTCTAAGTATTCATCTTCCCTTAATGTTGTGCAGATGCAGAAACAATAGTGTCTTCATATATTAATATAGTAACCATATGAGGCACTATAACAAATATTGATTAAGTACGTACTCCATGGAGCACACTGCATTTTAGTCTAGGGGAGATACTAAGTTGTTTTTTGGGGGGTGGATTTTTGCAAGGCAAATAGGGTTAAGTGGCTTGCCCAAGGCCACACAGCTAGGTAATTATTAAGTGTCTGAGGCCGGATTTGAACTCAGTTACTCCTGACTCCGGGAACGGTGCTCTATCCACTGCACCACCTAGCCGCCCCAGAGATCCTAAGTTTAAATCAGAGGTTATTCTGGAGCAACTCAGTAGCAGAGGTTAGAGTACTTGTCCTGGAGTCAGGAGGAACTAAGGTCAAATCTCTTCTCAGACACTTGGTACAAGCTGTGTGAACCTGGACAAGTCACAACCCCAATTGCCTAGAAAAAAAAATATAAAAGTTATTCCTAGCTGTGTATAACATACACCTACTATAGTTGGTAAATACATCAACACATATGATAGTCAATATTATGTGATCAATAACTTTGAGAACTGCAGAAAAAAGTGTTAGAGGAGATCTAAGGATGATCAAAGAAGACTTTATGGAATAGGTGGCATATACATTAGAATTTAAGGGACCAATATAAAAGGAATTGCAGAAGTAAAAAAGGAAGAAGGGAAAAGGATAATTCCATGTAAGAAATAGCTTGATCAGACGAATATGATCTTAAAATCACAGATCCAGTGCTGAAAAAGATCTTTCCACACATTTCAATCCCTTAATATTACAAATATGAAATAAGAAGTCAAGTAATAATCCATTCAACTGCCAAAATGCTTTTTTCTAACCTTACTCAGTGAACTCTAGTGGTTCCCTATTATCTCCAGGATCAAATCATTTGAGCTAAGACTGGATGGGTGGATGGTGCCAAAATATGGAGGGCCCTGAGTAATGGGACAGAAGAGGTTGACCTTTTTTTATCCTAGCCCAGGATAGGTCATGCATGTAGGCCTATGAACACACATACACAATTAGTTTTTCATTTTCTTCATTTCTTAAAAAATTAGTAATAAAAAATCTTTTGAGAATCAAGCTGCTACTCTGCAGATGAAGATTCTGAGGCTTTTGAAGATTAAGCAAATTCTCAAGAATATATAAAACAAAATATCACCTTATTTTATCCTAACAACACTGAGACATAGTTGCTAGAGTTACCAACATCCTTTTTTTAAAGAGGAAACTGTTTCTGAAAGGTTAATTGATGACTTAGTGGTGGCTACATTTGAATTCAGGTCTTTCTGCCTCCAGGTCCAGCTTGAATCTCTTCCTTCTTAAATGGAAGCATTTATATTTCCTTGATCAGAAAGAGTTTACTGTGTCATGATGGAATTATCTAGATTTCCTACTTAGATTTACCTTTAAGGAGTTATTTGTGGCCATTGGTGGCACAGTGGATAGAATACTAGATCTGATATCAGGAAGAACCAAGTTGAAATCTGGCCACAGACACACTTAGCAGTGTGACCCTTGGGTAAGTCACTTAACCTCTGTCTCAGTTTCCTTAAATGTAAAATGAGATTAATAATGGCATCTATCTAACAAGACTTTTTTTTAGGGTTTTTTGGTAAGGCAAATGGGGTTAAGTGGCTTGCCCAAGGCCACACGGCTAGGTAATCATTAAGTGTCTGAGACTGGATTTGAACTCAGGTACTCCTGACTCCAGGGCCGGTGCTTTATCCACTGTGCCACCTAGCCGCCCCCTCACAAGACTTTTTTGAAGATAAAATGAGATAATATTGAAACTATTATATACTATATAAAGATTGCCTATTGTCATCATCATTATTTTATCTCTATTTACAATGATCAGGTTTAATAGCAGGTCAGTCAAATTTTCAAAATTTCTGATTTCTTTGCCATTTCTATTGTTCAATCTTCATATGTATATGCATAAATATGCATATATATAATATAGTTCCTTCTACTAAATATAAAATTATGGGTTTCAAGTTTAGCCTATAAGTTCATTTTATCTTAATTTAAAACATTATTGTTAACATACTTTTAAAAGTCATTGCAGACACTGTTTTGATTTTTTAAAGAGAATTATTCAATTTACATTTTGTTTACCGATATTAGAAGCATCCCTATTTTTTGGTTTCTTTAATCTTTCTTAGGTTTGTCTTCCTTAATGCACACACTGAGTTTCTTTCCAAATTTCATGAACCCTAGCTTCTTAGAAAAAGCAAAACCTACAGGTTTTAAATGTTACTACTTTTGATCCGTGTACTGTATAGCCTCTTAGAAAAGTTACAGAACACTGCTATTTTCCCCTAAAATTTCACCCCACAGAAATTCCTTTATTAAAAATGGGACTTAATGAGAAGAAAAGTAGAGCTACTGTTTATAAGACAGCAAGGATCACTGTGGAAATATTTCATGTTTACATTTTGCTGAACTATTTATAGTGTGGACACACTACAGTAAAGGCCCTCTTTTCCCCATATAATAGAAATCCTTGTGTCTAAATTCTATATACTTAGTATGGTTTACATTTTTTATTCAGTTTTACCACATTTTACTCCACATTACTTTGTCCACAAATAGAGTTATGTTATAGCAACACCTTCTGGCAAAAAGAAGATATTGGAACTAGGATTATTTCA
The DNA here is from genome assembly GCF_037893015.1 of Macrotis lagotis. Lineage (NCBI taxonomy): Eukaryota > Metazoa > Chordata > Mammalia > Peramelemorphia > Peramelidae > Macrotis > Macrotis lagotis. The sequence goes on along the minus strand of NC_133664.1, from coordinate 186,645,762 downwards.
AATGGCATATGCTCACCTGTATTGTTTATTGTTAACAGGGAAATCACACTGGATTCAACAGTTAAACAAACATTTAAAAGTGGTTAGGGGGCATTTTTTTCACCTACTGCTGAGCTTATTGCTATATTTTAATAATTTTCCAGTATTTAAAAAAATATGACTACTTTCATTGTTTCTGTACTATTGATGAATGAAGTTTAGAGTCAAAAAATTTACCTCTGGCAATTGGCATAATGTTTTATATGTAGGGCAATCAAGTCAATAAGCATTTATTAAGCTCTTTCTATATGCTAGGCACTATGCTAAGCACTGATGATACAAAGAAAGCCAGTAAACAGCCCCTATTCTCAAGAAACTCACAGTCTAATGAGGAAACAAAATGCAAACAGTTTAAGGGCTGAAACTATGAATTTGTTGTTCTAGAAGACTTAGCTGAGAAGATTTCATTTACCAATGCAGATAGATACCTTCTCAGAAACATATAGTCTTAGAAATTTGCCTAGACACTTGAGAGGTGATAATGTACTTACTCAAGGTCACACAACTGGTAGGTATGGAGACAGCACTTGAACTCCCATATTTGGGACATCAAGGTTAGCTCTCTGATCTCCACACTGCATTGCTTCTTCTTGTAACTAACTAGCATGAATGCTTGCTTAATTGGATCAGATCAGTCTTTTTAGTGGTCAGTGGAGAGACTGATTACTTATGTCTCTCTCCTGTTCCTCTCTTCTTTCCTCATTTACAATAACAGCACTTTGTGTTGTTTTTCACACACCCATGCTTTCCTGGTTAGAGTTCCCTACATTTAACTAGCATAAGATCATGATGAGAAATTTAAATACAAACAAGCTCTTACCCAGGACTGCCATTCCGCACATTTCTTTGCTATTTTTTTATACTATAAGATGATATGGGGGAAAGTCTTTAAGAAGCAGCTTTTGAGTGATTGAGAAGGGCTGTCATTTCCAGAAAGCTTTGTAATTGTGCTCAGAGGAGGTTAAGAAGTTATTTACTTGAAAGAAAGTGGCATGTCTCCTTGACATTATAAGTTGTCCCCTTGACATTTCTTCTGTTATCAGTGTTTCCAGTAGCTATATTCTGAGTCTCAAAAATATTCTGTATTCACCAGTTTCTAGTTGCTTTATGAGAATAAATGTGCTTTTCTCAAACATCACCTGCTTTCTCTAAGTTGAAGAATGTTTATCATACAGAATGAGCTGCATGTGTGTATGTTTTAGAAAATGTGCATTGAATTAATTCCCTGATTATAGAAGGAAAAAAAATGAGTCCCAACATAGATTAAGGCTGAGATTTTCAAATAAAACATTTCATCCTGAGACCTTAGGACACTTCATCATCCCCTCTTAAGAGATCATTCTAGAACATTAAGTGGTATTCTGATATTCAGTGAACTAAAAAAAGATAAACTATCTTCAAAATAAATTGAGCTGATTTGATTTGGATATAGAACTAAAATGGAATCAGCCACTGTATCTGAAACTTGAAATCTGAAATCATCTGAATCATTGAATATCAAGAATCCATATGCCCTTGGGGCTGTAAAGCTGAATCAAACAAATGCGGACCTACTCTCTGAGAGATGATGATCCAGTATTTTGCTGAATGATAGTTTGATATTAGAAAGTGCTCATATAGCATTTGTGCAAGAAATTTTTGAAGATTTCACTAACTTCTACAGATTTCCTTCAGTTTATAAAAGCTCATTCAGTTCTGAAAACTGTGTGATTTCATTGTGTATTTGGTGGCTTTAAGGACATTTAGGGATTCTGATATTTTTCAAGAATATAGCTGTTGCATTCTAGCCAAGAGGCAAATCTTTCTTATTTGGAGGATTTTTAATAGACACTTAGCTCTTAACTGAATTACAGAAACCAACCTGAACCCTTTAATGTGCTGCTTCTGGCAGCCATAGAAATAAAGTAGGAAAGAAACCATCTCTCTAATTCTACTGATGTAGGTTTTTCTGACTCTGCAGCTCCATGATTTGTAGACTTTCATGAATAACTCTTTCAACTGCTGTCATATGGTTCTAATTATTTAAAATCAGGATGTCTAGCTGACAGCTCTGGAAACATGGGTGCTTAGCACCACCTATTGTTCAAGAACAAAACAACTGTATGGTAAATAAGGGAAGAGGGCACAGGGGGCTGAGGGTTTGTTTGTTTTGTTTTGTTTGGGCTTTTTTGTGGGAGTCTTACCTCAGGATTATTCAAATCTATCAAATCCATCCACATTTTTAAATATCTGAACTGTCATCTTGAAAGCATCCATTGTGATATTTTTTTCATTTGGTTGCTTTCACTGAAAGAGAAAAGCAACATGCTAATTTGTCTCCCATGTAACTTGGAGTGTTCTTTGTTAATTGGTTGGAACAGTGAGATGATTGTTTTTGAAACTTTCTCAGGTATGTTTATTCTGTCTTTCTATAACAAGGTCTTAAATGTCTCTTTAAGGGAAGGGGTTGTTGCTTGATGCTTTTTAATTCCCCCATGACCTGTGGTAAAGTGTTCTGTGATTACATTGGATGCAGAATAAATGTGGTTAACTGACTGATCATTAACATATTTTCTGCTTCAGGACTTCTGCTCCAAATTCCACAGTTAGAACAGAGAAAACAGAAAGTGAACCACTCTAATGGTAGGCACCCAGTCTCTGGGTTTTGTACTTACAGCATCATTTCAGACATAAAAATCTTTTGATACTTCTATATCTGTAATGGAAAGAGAAACTGGGGAACCAAAATATTGAACTGGCAGTGTACTAAGAAAGAAAGGCAAGTAACCTCTATCTTCAAAGAGTTCACAGTCTAATAGAGGAGATAACATGCATATTGTGTAAAAACAAGCTCTGTCCTGGATGAATAGGAAATTCTCAAGAGAGAAAAGAGACTAGAATTCAGAGAGATCTGGAAAGACTTTCTGTAGAAGGTAGGGTTTTAGTGGAGACTTGAACAAAGACAGTAGGTAGAGCTGAGAAATAAAAGTGTTACAGACAGAAGGGACAGCCAACGAAAATGTTCAAGCTTGTTCATGGAACAGCCAGGATGCCAGTGCCACTGGATCAAAGAATTGGGGGTGTAAGGAATAAGAAGACTGGAAAAGTAGGAGGGAGTTGGGTTATGAAGGGTATTTCAAATACCAAACTGAAGATTTTATATTTTATTTTTTTATATAAAATTGATAAGGAGCCACTGGAGTTAACTGATTTGGGGTGGAAGCATTACATAGTTGCACCTGTACATTGGGAAATTTCCCTCTGTTGGCTGAATGGATGATGGACTTGAGTTCAGAGAGACTGTGGAAGACAGATCAACCATTAGGCTACTGGAATAGTTTAAACATGAGTAAAACAGGGCCTATACTCAAGAGGTGACTATCAAAGGAGAGATATAGCAAAGGGGAAAGCAATATACTTTGGCAACAGATTCAGATTGGGAAGTGAGAAGTAGTGAGGAATCAAGGATGACACCTAGTTTGTCAACTAGTTTGTGAACTACTACTACCCTAGAATACTGCTTCAGTGAGAAGCAGCTAATGACTGATGCTATCACCAAACTGAATGGTGGCATTGCCAAATTGAGTGATAGCCTGGGGTTAAATGGAGATCTGCTCAAGTGTAAATTTTTATTTTGAGGATAAAATTAATTCATTAGAATTTGGTATTTTTACATAAAAAAACCTTTGAAGGCAAAAGAAAGAAAAGGAAGAAGACAAAAGGGAAGCAGTTCCTGGGCACTGTCCTTTTATATTTAAAGGAGATAGAGTTATGGAAGTTACAGAGCATACAAAATTTTAAAGCTAGAAAAGACCTTGGATATCATCCCTTTCACTCGAAAAAAAGAGAAAAAATTGTAAAATAATAAACTTAAATGTAAATTCACCATGTAAAATATAAAATGTAATCTCTCCCCCTCCTTTTTAAATGCAAGATCTACAAGACAGTTAAATGGGAAGAGATTTGGGAGACAGGTGCACATCTGCTATTGTAGAAGTTATGAATGAGTTACGTAGAACTTAGGCTATTGAGTCAGGGTAAGAGGTGAGTCATGAGTAAAGTCTCTTTATCTTAGGTCCATTTTTGCATCAAATAAATGGGAATAGAAAGGAGGAAGAGGAAAAGAGATGACTCAGTTTAAATGAAATTACTTGTCAGTAACTGAGATTCATAGTTATAAAGACTTGCTTAAAGTTACAAAACCTGTAAATACTGATGATAGAACTCAAATTCAGGTCTTTTGATTGTACCTCACTGTCACAATGATTATGTTGAGATACTATGAACTGATTTTCTAGTTATAGAAACTATAATTGCTATATTTTCATAGCTACTGTGAGCATGAGAGAAAATCTAATCAACTAACTATCAATAACAATAGCTAGCATTTATATAACACTCTAAGATTTGCAAAGCATTTATAAATATTATCCCATTTGATCCTCATAGCAACCATGGAAGGAAGGTGCTATTATTAAATATTATTATAAAATGATTATTATTTCAAAGTTGAGGAAATCAAGACAAAGACAGATTAAAATGACTTATCCAAGATCATATAGCTACCCTCAAAATACATATCTGAAACTGGATTTTAACATAGATTTGTTTCCAGATTCAGTGCTGTATCCATTGTGCCATTTTGCTACCTGAAAGTTGGGGGGGGGTTGCTTGTTTTGTTTGTTTTTTAGTTTTTACTTCATGGAAGAGATAGCTAAAGGTACCATTTACAGAGAATATAATTCAGATTTATCCTAAGGAGGAAGGTTTGGGGCAGCTAGATGGCACAGTGGATAGAATACCAACCCTTGAATCAGAAGAACCTGAGTTCAGTTCTTAATAATTATCTAGCTGTATAATCTCTATAATAGAAATTTGGCCTTTAGATACAAATGGTTCTGAGTGTCATAAACTCAGGGATCTTCAGTAGCAGTAATTCTTGAAATATAGGAAAACAAATTTGTATTTCCTTCACTGTTGAATAACTTGAGATTTATGTTGCTCTTTGAGAATGAATGGAAGCTATTGAGAAATGGTTAAGTTTATTATTTTGCAATCCTCTTTATTAGGGGAGTTAAAGTAATTCAGGAGCTATTTATCTATTGGTTCTTTTTAAAGATGAAATGGAAAAATCTTGTTTGGCCATAGACAAATGATTGTTTACCTGCTCTCCTGAAGATGTAAGTATAAATGGTTGCCATGACAGCCCTTTCTCATTTCCTACTCTTAAGACAAATAGTTCAACTAGCACATAAATCTGACCTTTTAAAAACTTGTTATAAAATGCCCAGATAAGAGATGGCCTGGGGCATGTCTGTAGTTATGAAATGAACTGTTGGCAATGTGACTTATTCTTTAATTCCAGTGTGAACCTAAGTCAGATTGCATCATGCTTGACATGGCAGTAGTGATAACTATTGACAGTCCAAACATATATTTAGGCCAAGTCACATTGCAAGTAACTTACCATATAGATATATAATCTAAGACCTGTCTCATAGAGAGGATCAACAATCTTGCAAACTGTCAAAAAGTTCACTAGCCCTTTTGGTACTTCCAAATATTCTTCATCTCCACTTTCTCTTATACATTTCTTGTTTTACTCATCTGGAGAACAGTTTGTTCCAAAGGCCATGAAGACAAATGAAGCAAGCACTGTGACGTGCTTTGAGCTTAGTCAGGCAACACAGACACCAAAATCATTCACTGCATTCTGGGACATCCCCAGGCATCTTGATTTTTTTTGTCACTGAAATTTTGAAGACTCTAGAAGAGAGGTTTTAGGTTTATGAATTTGTGCACCTCTACATTACTTAAATCCAATTCACAAGTCAAAACAACATCCCTTAACTTTCATTGGTTCTTTGTCAAGAATGAAGGATGAACAATATCTAATCCATACAACATGATCTTTTGAATACTTCCAAAGAATTTAAATTAACCTTCCACAAAAAGGCAAAAAGGCAATGGAAAGAACAGAGATAGTATGTTAAATTTTATCAGGGTTCAGTGTCACATTTTTTTGAAGATCATACTGACTTATTTTAGAGGAGAAAGAGATACATAATAATTTTCTTCACTTACTATTATTTCATTATTTTATCACTTTCTGAAAAGAAGAAATTCATTGTGAGAAACTGTAATGCTGAATGCCTTAGGCCACTTGAAATATTTAAAGAAGGATGATTCTATTTCTGTGTGTAATTGGTAGAAACTTGACTCTCTCCAGATTGCAAAAAAACTAACAAAAGGCAATAATCCTTATAAGTCTGAAGGACAAAATTCAATTAATAGGGTTCTTTTTCCTAAAAAAAAAATCTTTGAAAAATCTTATATCTTTATTCTAACCTTATGTGTATACGCTGAAATAAAAAATGGACTTGGCATTTGAGGGTTTATGTAGAAAAAAGCACAATGTATCAATGTATCAATCATTCAGAACCTGGTATAATCATCTGGTGGAAAACAAATTTTCTAGTTAGATGGTTAGAAAAGTGGGATTTTTTCAGAGAATTATGAAGCTGTGCCAAGCACTTTTATAGTATAATCATAGTTATCATAGATATAGATGTGAACTATTGAACTAGGCCAACTTAGTGTTTCAACTGTTTTGGATGTCATTATGATTCAATGTACAAAATGTACTGATAAAAGAATTCCAGTGTGTATTTTTTTTAAAAAAACTCCAAGAAGAATTCAAAAATAGGTGACGTGGGGGCAGCTAGGTGGCACAGGGGATGAAGCACTGGCCCTGGAGTCAAGAGGACCCAAGTTCAAACCTATATATTTAATTAAAAAGAGAACATCACTATTTTAAGATATCTTACTGAATTATAAAAATGATCAAAGAGTAATTGAAAACTAGTTATTCTAAAGAAGGCTTTAGTGATTGTAATTCTTCTTTGTGGGAACTGGACAGTGTACATTAATTAATTAATTGTTCACTACTTGAAAAGGAGAAAAGCTGCAGCATACCTACAGTGAGCCACCTTCCGAGATACTAGTGGTTTTGTACTATTACAATTGCCATTACAATGTTGCCAACTTTCTTCAAATTTAATGATAATTAATACCTACTAGTGGTTATTTTAAAAGTCCTGTACCGAAGTTATTCTAATTTCAGTCCTCAATTATCCTATTCCAGAGTCATTTAGGTGTTACTACAATAGGTCTGTTCACAAATTTATCAATTATATCAAGTAAGGGTGATTCACAGGGTATATGTATACTCCAAATTAGGGTATATGTATACTCCAAATTACAGTATAAACAAACATGGCAGCTTACTAAGAATAAGTTGAAAAGGTTGTTAAGTTTGATACAGATGGCCTATTCATACATACATGAATTTAGGCAATGAATATTACATGAAAACTAACATTAATCTTTCAATCTTGATTATCAAAGAATTTGTGGTTTAGATTAATCTTTAGTACAAGAGCTTACTGTCTCATTTTGCATGGCAATATCTGAAGTAAATCTCAGAATTACGTGAACACCTATTCATAGTCAAAATTAAAAAATAACACTTTCATCCAATCTATTCCCTGCCCTCTTCTAATCTCATTGCATATCTTCCTACATCTTTATTTATTCTTTCTGATTCAATAAAATCCTGTTTTACTTAGCTTTCCATTCCTTTTTCTCACTCCTGTGTACATATCTGATATGGAAGTAATGTGATATAACAGAAAGTGCATTAAACTTGAAATCAAAAGAAAAAGGAAAAGCTTTGTCTTCTGATACTTACAGGCCATGTGACTTTAAACAGGCTCTTAATGTCTGAGTTTCAGTTTCATCATCTGTAAAATGAGGCTAATATTTACCCTGCCTATCCCAAAGAGGTAAATGTTGCTAATATATTCTTTCTTTGTCATAATATTCTTATCATAATCCCCTCTATGTTGAACTTCAATTTGCCACTGAGAATTTCATGAGAAACAAATGATGTTTGTTTTTCAGGTATTTGGTCTTATCTTTGTCTGCATGTCTTCTGATTTTAACAGAGAAGGAAAGCAAATTGTCCTGACATAATTTATTATTCACATGATCATGCTTGAAGCATGAATTCTCATTACTTTTTATGCTTTTATCTTCTTTAACTTTCCAAGCAAAAATGTTATTTCAAAAATATGAATGAATCAAATTGTATGCATATCATTTCCACATAGTGCAGGAAAATGTAAACACAAAAAGGGTAATTTCCCCATATTAGAGATAAGAAACTTAAACAAATAAATGAGGATGAAAAATCTACCAAAAACTGCAAAGGGAGCTAATTTCTGTGCAATCTTTTCATTTTTCCTGCATTCCAAGAGGTTGAAAGAATAGGCAGGTGTGCTTTTTGATTGATAGTTGATAGTTGATATCTGAATGATAGTTGAAAGACTGTCAAGGATGGTAGAGGTGCTAAAGAAGAGGAAATGTCTTGATAGGAGAGAGAGAGAGAGAGAGAGAGAGAGAGAGAGAGACAGAGAGAGAGAGACAGAGACAGAGAGAGACAGACAGACAGACAGACAGACAGACAGAGACAGAGAGAGACAGAGAGAGAGAGAGACAGAGTTAGACAGAGAGAGGGACAGAGAAAATGAGAATGGGATCTACAAATTATAGATCAGTGAACTTACAGTGAATCCTGATAAAATTTCTTAAATGTACTTTTACATGTTAACTGTAAAATTAAGAAGATCATGGTGTACTTGCAGAAAAGAAAACAGCAATCTTAAAGAAAAATCAGAAGTTCATAGAGTACAGGTTATTCCAAACTAAATTAATTCCCTTTCTTAACTGATACACAAAGGTTGGATTGGGAAAAAGCTGTAGATCTAAATAATCTAGAGATTAGGAAAGCATCTGACAAAGTCTCTCCTACTAGTCTTGTGGGTAAAGTGGAGTGATGGACATGAGCCTTGGTGATGCTTCATTTAGATAAATTCAGAAGCAAGTGAATGGTCAGAAATTAAAAGTAATTATTCTCAGTTTTATGTCAGCCTAGAAAAAGATTTGAAGTTCCCTCAAGATACATCCTTTCCTCCATACAGTTTAGTATTTCTGTCAGCTTTTTAAGATGAGGACAAATTTGTGCATTGCAAAACATGAGAGAGATAGCTCAGAGAATTTTTAACTGAATAGGTAGGCAGAGATGTTGATAGCCTGGCTGGTGAATGAAATCTAATACACTGAAATTAAAAGTAATAACTTAAAGGTTATATACAGAGCTCAAAAATCAACTTCAGAATAACAAAATAAGGGAGGTAAGGCTAAACAGTGGCTAATCTGAGAAAAAGATCTGGAGGTTTCAACAGTGCAACATGACAGACAGAAATGCTAATTTGGTTAATCTTGGGCTGCATTAGGAAAGATAGAGTACCTAAATTAACTAAGATGATAGCTCTCTTGTAATTTGTCACCATCTGAAGGATGGAGCTCCTGTCTGAGATAGAGAAGATCCATAGGAAGACAATCAGTATGTGAAGGACTTGAGGACCTTGCCATGTGAGGAACAGCTGAGTCAATTGGGATATCCTGGCAAATTCTTAAGGGGTATATAAAAATTGTTGTCACAGGACTTGCAAAGTCAATTTACAGATGAGATCAAATCAATCCATACCATATGAAAAATTGCTCTAAATCATTAATTATTAGAGAAATGCAAATTAAAGCTTCTCTGAGGTACCACCTCACACCTGGCCAATATGACCAGAAAGGATAATGATCCATGTTGGAAGGGATGTGGGAAATCTGGGACACTATTGCATTGTTGGTGGAGCTGTGAACTCATCCAGCCTCTCTGGAGAGCAGTCTGGAACTATGCCCAAAGGGCAACAAAAATGTGCATACTCTTTGATCCAGCAATACCACTATTGGGTCTATACCCTGAAGAGATGATGAAAACAGGTAAAAATATCACTTGTACAAAAATATTCATGGCAGCCCTGCTGTGGTGGCAAAGAATTGGAAATCAAGTAAATGTCCTTCAATTGGGGAATGGCTTAGCAAACTGTGGTATATGTATGTCATGGAACACTATTGTTCTATTAGAAACCAGGAGGGATGGGAATTCAGGGAAGCCTGGAGGGATTTGCATGAACTGATGCTGAGTGAGATGAGCAGAACCAGAAAAAAACAGTGTACACCCTGACAGCAACATGGAGGTGATGATCAACCTTGATGAGCTTGCTCATTCCAACAGTGCAATAATCAGGGACAATTTTGGGTTGTCTGCGATGGAGAATACCATCTGTATTCAGATAAAGAACCATGGAGTTTGAACAAAGTTCAAGGACTATTCTCTTTAATTTAGGGAAAAAACATAACTTAATATCTGATCTTGTTATTTCTTATACTTTTTATTTCTTCCTTAAGGATATGATTTCTCTCTCATCACACTCAGTTTTGGATCAATGTACAACATGGAAACAAAGTAAAGACTGACAGATTGCTTTCCATGGTGGGGGGGTAGGGGAGGGAAGTAAGATTGGAGGGAAAATTGTAAAACTCAAAATCTTTAATAAAAAAGATTAAAAAAATGATTAAAGGGTTGATATATGGAAAAGAGAGATGACATTTGTTTTATGTTTTTTGGCACCAGAGGTCATAATAAGAAAAAATAGGTAGAAGAAAACTCAGAAGTTAGGTCCATCTAACAGGTATAAAACTTGGCATTGTGGATAGAGAACTGACCTGAGAGCCAAGAAGACTTGGGTTCAAGTTCCTACTCATGCAAATGACCACTGTACCTATGGGCAAGTTAATTTCTTGATTCCCTAAGCAACTCTGGAACATTATAATTTGGAGGGAAGGTGCTGGTAAACATTAGTGGTGGAAGTCTTCTTACCAGGGAGCAACCTATGTCACTGAAAACAAAAACCTGGTATTTATCCCTAATGTTTGTCTAGATAGCCAAAGATTCTTGCAATTCTTAGATTCTCTGACAACTTAATTAAGTTCTAGTTGCTATTCTGTTTTATAGAATCATAGAATATTAAGGGAGGGATTATCTTGAAATTATGTAGTTTATCTCTCTTTTTTTATAGATGAGGAAACTAAGAATGGAGAAAGTAGACTCATGGTAGGGGGAATAATAGCAGATTAGGAGCATGAAGAACTGAGTTTTAGTCCTGATTCTGACACTAATTGGCAGAATTACTTTTGTTAGGTTATATGATGCCTCTGGGCCTCATTTGTAAAGTGAGGGAAGTTGAACTAGATGAAATTTAGCTCTAAAAGTGGTTACTGGGGTGGCTAGGTAGTGCAGTGGATAGAGTACCGGCCCTGGGGTCAGGACTACCTGAGTTCAAGTCCGGCCTCAAACACTTAATAATTACCTATCTGTGTGGCCTTGGGCAAGCCACTTAACCCCATTGCCTTGCAAAAAAAACAAACTAAAAACTAAAAAAAAAAAAAGTGGTTACTTACTCTAGGTCACACAAACCCCAAATTTCCTAATTTCTTTTCTAATACTTTTCCCCAAATGTTACATATCCTCTTTCTTAAACTATTCCTATCTTCTCCTAATCACTGAAATGATCTATCTTTTATAATTTTTAATGTTCTCCCTCCCACAATTGGGCTTTTATTTTGGGCTCTTATCAACTACATTCAAGCATGGGGAAGCTGGATATTAAATAGGGAAAGTAAGTTTTGTTTTGTTTTTTGTTCATTTTTAGAGTCTTTCCCAAAAATAATTAATAGGGTCCTTATGTACAGGACAGCTATTTCTTTTCTCTAAACACATGCATTTAAAAAATGTGTACTTTAAAAAATATTTAAAACATAAAACAATATTTTGTTGCATCTATTGGTAAAGTTTATTTTATCATGTAGAAGAGAGAAAAGATATTTTCCTTTCACCTCAAACCTGACTCCTTGAAAATCATAAGTTCCAGATCTTCTGGCCTTCTAGGACACATGGTTTGTGCTTTCTCAATCTTTCAATTATAGCATCTTCCTAATGATTCCCATATTCTCCCCTGAATGGCAATGTATCAGAAGGATGCACCAAATTAGGAATCCAGGAATTCTCAAACCCAAAAGGCAGCTACTAAGATTGAAACAATTTATCTCTCTGTATTGCTTTTGACCCCCTTTCATTTTACTCAGGAAACCAAGACCCATAGAGCAAAAAGAAACGCTGAATTTCATAAACTTCACTAATGGAAGAGTCAAGGCATAAACTTCAGGACTGATTTCAGACTATAAACACCCATTCTACTACACTATGATACTGTCCTTGTCTGGAAACATTGTGACTCCTAACTGTACCAATATTCTCTTTCCTCTTTGTAAAGGGATTGGTGAAAAGATCTGATTTGATCTTAACTGAACTTAAGGTAGAAACAGTCTTGGATAACTTCTTTGAAGGTAAGAGAGTAATTTTGTGGAACTAAAAAGGAAAGCCTACCAAAATCATGATGTGAAAAATAACCTGGAACAATCCTGGAAACCAAATCAAATCCAGCTTCTCTGATCACTGGAGACAAGATGGGCTTAAAATGTTAATTAAAAGGATTAAAAGCTAGAAACTATGTTTTAACAGGGAATGTATGTTCCAATTGTTCAAGCATTGAAAACTGCATTACTCAAGAAAAGCTAAAATAAGGACAAGATTCAAAATCAAAGTAATAGGGGATGATGGCAGGACTGTAGGTTTGGATACTAAAGTTCACAGTTAAGTAAGAAGTTACAATGTATAAGGCATAAAAATTCTTATCTTTTTTATCCACATTAAATATCTGAGCCTCTATACTAATGAAAAATATGGAATCTTGTTTGTTGGGTTCGATTTAGTACCTGTACCTCCTATTTTCTATGTAAAAGACTTGTGAATAGGTACTTGATAAAAGTAAATGGACAGTCTTTGCCCATACAGATCTCACTCTAACATGTAAATGAATATGTAATCGCATTATCATTATGTACATTCCCTTCTTTGATACGGATTTCAACCTATCAATGCCTACTCATTCTTTGGACCTCCTGGTGATATCTTCACATAAATTTACCACATGAAGTCCAACCAAAGTGCTAGGCACATTCTTTATTTTCTTGCTCACCTTATGAAGATACCAGAAGAGCACATATGCAACCCCATAGCTATCTTTTGCTATTTCAATCATAACCAGCATTTCTTTTTGATCATGCTTTGCTTTAGTGATGTCTTCACAGTTTTTTCCCCAATTATGGGATAAAAACTGTGTACCTACCTTGCGCCATATCCATTGAGCAATGCTTAATTTCAGTTCTCCAGTACATGTTAGAGAAGATAGAGAGGTATAAAGGTGCAATGAAAGCATTCAGACTCAAGGAACTTGAGTTTAGATTCTATATCTGGAGCTTATTTTACATTTGATCTTGGGTGAGTTATATAATTTCTCTGTATCTCAGTTTCTGCATCTCTATAATGAGAGGATTAGACTATATGACATCTTAGATCCCTTCCATGTCTAACTATATGATCCTATTAACAGTATCAGTAGAATATTTTTATTAAAAAGGGGGTCATTAAAAGGGTGTTACAGTTTCCTATAGGCAAGATAGCCTTGCCTTTCTTATTTGTTTAAACCATGGATTCAACATGTTCATTTGTAGTAAGTGTCACACACACACACACACACACACACACAGGCATACATGCAAACTATCCTTAGTCACTTTGGGAAGGACAAAGCAACCTGATGTTACACATTCAAGGATCAAAGGATCAATTCTTTATGGGTTGTCCATCTATTGGCATAGCACAAAATGGACATCAGGCAGTCTTAATCTTTTTTGGTTTTTCCTATATGGATTGTTAGGCCAGACTCATCTGAGTAATTATTGGACTTGTCCAGGAAACTCTGTAGTATTCTGGATCTTAATGCAACTAGTTTAATGCCCTTCATAAACAGAAGTATCTTGGAAACTTGCAACCCAAAGGAAACACTTTTTCAACTTGGACTTTGTATAAGATCACCCTAACAGTGACCAAGCATAGGTCTCATATGTTATGCCTCATGTTATTCTACTGATCAGAGGGACATCAACAAGGCTATTTCCATTATTATAGCTATCAAGAAATATTCCATAAAATTGACATATTCTTGGGAGTCAATTGATTGGAAAGAGGCCTTAAAGATGTCCTTTTGGGGCAGCTAAGTGGAGCAGTAAGAGCACCAACTCCAGAATCAGGAGAAACCTGAGCCCAAAACCAGCCAAAGACACTTAAAATTGCCTAGCTGTGTGACCCTGGGCAAGTTACTTAACCCCATTGCCTTAAATAAATTTTTAAAAAGGCATGTGAAGAAGCAAAACCTTTTTATAATCAATAAACAACAAGACATAGTAGCTTCATATGTTATGTATATACAATTATGTGACAATAAAGATGTGCTCTTCTGTGGAATATCATTTAAAAAGCCTCCTTATTCCCTACTAACACTTTCGTTAAGGATACCCTAAATGTATCTTTATTTTATTCTTTTAAATATTTATATAGATAGGAAAGTAGTAAAATGGATTGGTAGATGTTTGTTTCCTAGTTTCCTTTTTTGAAATTAGGTTTTGAAAATTTTATCATCCTTGGATACTTCCAATAAAAATAAATAGTGGCTAGCTTTTCTATAGGATTTTAGGGTTTGTAAAGTGTTTTATCTATGTTATCTCACTTAATTTGAATTGAATTTCCCTAACCCTGCATTTTCTTTAGCAGATATTGATGGGTATGGCTTGAATTTTCATGGTGGTTTTTTTGCAAAAATAGCTAGATCTTAATTGGTGAGAATAATGAATCCCATGAAGTGGTCCCATGTATTTAAATTTACAGTTTAAATCATAATTATGTAAAATATGATAGCTAGTTCCAAAGAAATGTACATGAATTTGAATAATGTGATCATTCAGGGAATTCACTATTTGTACTAATTGGGATCTGGCTGTAGAGAAGACCAAATGTTAAATGAAATGGTATTTCTTACTCTTTTTTTTTTGATGCATGCCAAAGCCAACTCACTTATTAGCTTCTCCAAGGAGAACTTGTTAACCACATTAGTTGAAACTTCCTTCAGTCTTCTACTTTTATTTATAATGAGAATATCAAGATACAACTCAGAAATATGTCCACTTACTAGTCTTTAAACAAGGATCTCACAATAATAGCTAAGTTAAAGTTTATAGTTTTAAAGCTATGTGATTGATAACAAACTGTTTCCTTTTCTACCATTCTACCACCATCATTACAAAATTAGAAGAGTACATACAGAACTGAGGGTCATTTTGTATTTTTCTTTGTTGTATGACTTGTCATAGTAGAATAGACCATTACTAGGTGGTCAGTCTACAAATATCAATAAAAGCAGACTCATTCTATTCCTGGAACTATAATCAAACCCTTTCCAGTATAATAGAACATGACAAGTTTCTACTGCCCTAACATAACATTCAAGAATCAATCAATCAAGTTAATTGATATATTATGGAAAAGGATCATAGTTCCTTCAATGCTCTGACTTCAAAGGACTGAGAGTATCATCACTATTCTTTCTTTCTTTGAATCTGTTTATATATATACTACCATTTCTGTCTCTCCAGAAATACAAAGAAACAATCATATTGAAATACAGTTATCAAGTTCATTTTTTAAGTTCATGGAACCTAAATCAAGAAACTTTGTTCTAGAAAAAAATTTATATCTAGTGAAATCTAAGGCAAGTAAGATATTAAAAATTAGGGATTATCATTGTCATTATGAAAACCATGATTATTATTAACATACTTAGGGCCTAGAGTATTCTAGGAATTTCCTGGCCTAACCATGAGTTGTTCATAAAATTTTACTCAAGAGAAACACAAGGATTGGGTGATTCTAACTAACCTTGTCATTTTAAAAACAGGAAAAGTAAGATTCCAAATAGCTAAATGATTTACTGGGAATCAAATAACTGAATGAGGGATCCTTATTCCAGATCCAATAGAGTTAGCATCTTCAATAGTTTAGTCTATGTGGGACAGAATTTTCAAGATGATAAAAGTCCATGAACTTACCTAGTAATATCTTTCAAGTTATTCTAGGAATGAATATTAAGAATACAAAGACATTACAGAAAGATCATTAGGGCTTTTTCTAAGAACAATCTCTCAATAATTAGTACTATCCAAAAATAAATCAGGGTGCTTCAGGTGGAAATGAATCTTTATATGAGGTATGAACATATTGGTCATATTTGTAGATCAGATTTTATTCCAGTCCAAGCAACATAAGATTGTGACTTTGGGATTTTCTATCTCTGAAAATGTGCTTCCAAATGTTGAATATGTGAATAAAGCCACTATTCGGAAAATGTCAATTAGAAGAATTAGAACTACTTTTCTATGATTTCCCTATTATGTTTAATTTCTTAAATAATGTAAGGGCTTTACTTATCACTATTTCAGAAAGTTATGCCTTTCAAGAAATATCTTATTAGCAAAATATATATATATATATATATATATATTTTCTAGAAAGATTTCATCATTCAGCATAAAGAATTTATTCAGATAAATATTATGAAAAAATGGTGATAGCCAAACATGTAGTGAGAATAAGGAATAAGTAATAAGTTCCATAAATATAATATGATATGATATAATATGATATGATATGATATGGTATGGTATGGTATGGTATGATATAATATAATATAATATAATATAATATAATATAATATAATATAATATAATATAATATAATATAATATAATTAATATAATTAATATAATATATGATGCACAATGTCAAAAGAGCTAAAAGAGGGTGCCCATAAAACAGTGATAAGTCATACACAGAATAGAAAGGGATGGGTTATAGTCTGAAGCATTGTAAGGATAAGCTACATTAGTGAAATCATAGATTGAAGTAACAATGTCAGACAACTGTAATGTAAGCCATTCTCAATTACCACTATTTATCTTTATGAATATTCATGAATTGCAGCATTCAAGAAGTCCTTTTCTATCCCAAATAGTAATTTTGTTAGAAATCTGTAAAGATTTTTGAAAAGGGAGAATATTTACCATAGTTTAAAAAATTTGACTCTCATAACTGAATACTTGACAAAACTAATCACCTCTCCTCTAAACCAACAGAAAATTACATAGGAGGCATTCAGTACTATTTATCTGGGAAAAGAGCCATTCAGAACATTGATAAGTCAACTGATCAAAAGTACTGTGTACTCTTGAAATCCTCACAAACAAAAGATCTTTTGTAGAAGCTCACTTAACACCTAACTCACAAATTATTCTTGGGAAAACTCAAGATTGGAAAATTTATAAGTACATATATGTGCATATGTATGTGTGTGTGTGTCTTGTGGTATATTCAGCAAAAATTCCCAACAGAAGATCATTTTCTTAGTATTTGACCTCAAAATACCTTGAATAAATTAGTTTTATGCAGCAGTTCCAGGAATACCACAAGCATGTTCTTTTTGGCAACATTTCTGTCAGAAACTATCAAGGAGAGACAAGCCAGGTCGACAGAAGCTCTCTGGAGGAAAATTGCTTAAGTTAATATGAATCTAGAAGCAAGAAACAGCAGTGCTTTAGATAAAAGTTCATAGTAATATAAATATCTTCAAACAGTTGGATGTCCAAGAAAAACCTTTCATAAATCAAAATTTTCAAGTGGAGACCCTCACCATTTGTGAAGACTAGAGGTTTGGACATTATGAACAAGAAAATTTCCAAAGATATAGCAGTTTATGTAGGCAAAACATCCCTCACCAGAATATTTCAACTCAAAAGTAGGATGTGTGAGATAAACAGGACAATCACAGTAATGAGCAACAATCAAGCATTCATCTCCCCATCCCCCAGAAACTGATCTGTGCAATTTGAATTCAAAGAAATCTGAATCCACTTTTTTCCTACCTATAAAGTCCCATACTGGGCAAAGACTTCCATTTTATAGTTGACTAAATAATTCTTTTTCAAGGAAATCATGGCCTATGTAGTTAATATCATTTGTTGGGAGTTTTTTAGTTGTTCAGTTGTTCAGTCATACCTGACTTTTCAAGACATTGTGGACCATAACACACCAGGCACTTCTATCCTGTTTTTTCTTTCAAAGTCTGTACAAGCTCATCTTCATTGTTTCCATGACACTGCCTATCCAGATCATCTTCTGACATCCCCTTTTCCTTTTGCTTTCAATCTTTCCTAGCATCAAGGTGATCTTTTTGAATCAATACTGGTCTAATTATTTGGTGGAAAAATTATTTAAGCTTCAGCTTCAATATTTGACCTTCCATACAATAGCCTGAATTAATGTATTTCTATATTGACTAATTTGTTCTCCTTGATGTTCAAAGGACTCTCAGACATATTTTCTAACACCTCAATTCAAAAACATTTATTCTCCAGCTCTCACAGGCATGCATTGCTCTCAGAAAAATCATAGTTTTGACTAACAAATCTTTGTTGGTAAGAGGATATCCCTTCTTCCTAGAACTGTCCTGATTTGCCATAGCTTTCTCCCAAAAGAGCAAGTATCTTTTAATTTCATGGCTCCAATTGTCATCTGCGGTGATCTTTGAGCCAAAGAATATGAAGTCTGACACTAATTTCATTTCTTCTCCTTGTGTTTGCCAGGATATAATGGGACGAGTTGCCTAGATCTTTTTTTTTTTAATGATGAGCTTCAGGTCAGCTTTTACACTCTCCTCTTTCACCTTCATAATTAAGAGACTTCTTAATTCCTCCTCACTGTCTGCCACCAGAGTGTTATTCTCTGCATATCTAAGATTAATCAATATATCTCCCAGTGATCTTAATTCTAGCATTTAGTTCATTTAGCCTGGCACGTCTCTTCTGCATAAAAAGTAAATAAATATAGTGACAATAAGCAACCTTGTCTTGCCACCTCTTCTTTATTTCTTCTACTCTTGTTAAGTTCCTCCATTTTTTGTTTTTTATCATGACCATTTTTACATGAAATGTCCCATTAATATTTCTAATCTTCTTGAAAAGATTTCTTCTCTTTCCTATTCTATTATCATCTATATCATTACATTATTCATTTAAGGAATGCTTCTTATTTCTCCCTGCTATTCTCTGAAATTCTCCTGAGTATATGTTTTCCTTTCTTCTTTCTTTATTTTCAGTTTTCCTTCTTTCTTGACCTATTTATAAAACTTCATCAGATAGCCATTTTGATTTTTTTTGTTCTTTGTTTGAAATATATTTAATTGCTGCTTCCTTTGTAAAGGAGGAAGCAATTAAAAACTCCCTATCTACCAGATCTAACCCCCTAATGTTATTTAGGTCAAACCTATGTAGCTCAATTTGTCTGAAATTTGTGATAAGAATATGATCTGAGCCATAGTCAGCTCCAGGAATTGTTTTAACTGACAGACTAGAGGTCTCTATCTTTGATTGCACAGCATATAATCAATCTAATTCCTCTATTGAACATTTGATGATGTCCATGTCTAGAATCAAGTCTTGGGTTATTGAAAAAGAGTGTTTGCTAAGACTAGCAAGTTATCTTGGCAAAACTCTCTTCATTTGTTTGTTTTGAGCTTTTGCTGTTTGGAATCTTGGGACTTATAGTGACTCACCTCTTAGATTATGGAATCATTATAATACTGTGTTGGGCATAGATAAGGTCAGTTGGAGTTATCACTCTACACTGATAGGAATGTGAAATTTTATCCCAATATTCTGTATTGAGTTGTATGTTCCTGGAGAAAAAAGTAAAGTCCATGAATATTTACTCCACTAAATTATTTGGAAAACAGAAGTTGAGTGATAGCAATAGAAAAGCTTAATGATATTTGAAACTAGAATTCCAAAATACCTATGAAAATTTTTTTGCTATCTTGTCCCTATTTCTTTTAGGGACACTTGCACCTTAAGACATCCTAATTTCTTAATGTCTGAGTATTTGCATCTCAGTTAATGGCCTTGAGTTAGTTTCAATGTCAGGAAAACAGTGAAGAAAATCCAAGAGCACTGGCTGATACATTCCTATCATTATTTCTGTTTTCTTCTGTAATCTCTACTACTTGTAAATTCTTCATGTATTAAATATCTTTTTTCCCCACTACTCCATCACCCAGAAACATGGAAGAAACTAAGCATAAGACTTATATAGAATTCAACCAGACTTTACAAATGATGGTTTGTTTGTTTGGGGGTTTTTTGCTTAGAATAGTACAATAAGAAACCAAGAAAAAAAGAGAAAAAGACATGCTTTAAGAATAAAATTTCAACCTCTGCTCTTCAAGTCAGTGAGAAAACTAAAGTTCAAGTTACAAAATCTCTTTTTCATATTGTTTTTAACCAGTCCTAAAAAGGAAATTTTTATTAACTTCTGTTAAAGAACTATTTTCATTCTGTCACAGAAGTTCACAAAGGGAATATTAGCCTAAGCTCTTAACATAAGAAGAAATTATTGTTTCCAATAGAAATAATATTAGGCACTTAAATGTCATGGAAAATAATATATAAACTTTGGCTTAGATAGGCAATTTATTCCTTACCTTCCTTTCCAAGTATTACACAACTGGAGACCTCATGAAAATTATCAATGGACTACTCCACTGTGGAATAGACTCTTTTCTACAAACATATAATGCTTCTAGGCAGATTGTAATACTACACATAGTTATATAAAACCAGAGAGACAAATTAATTTCAGCAGCTATTTTGGGATGGATCGCTGAATCTGTGGGCTTCCTTCCTCCCCTCCCCCAATCTACCATCCAATATTAACTCATACTCTCTTTCATGTATTTTGGTAATTGTAGTCTTTGAACATAATCTATGAATATACATTTGGCCTTTAGGCACTTTAATGGCCATTTCATCCAATTAACAGATAATTAAAAATGCTTCATGTAAGTACCTTTTTTCCCTTCCTTTTATCACCAAAGAATACATAGTGCCAGTAATGATGAAGTGTAGGAAGCATTCCACATCAATGGAAGATCTAAGAACATATCAAAAGCAAACACAATCAATCTTATTTTCATTGTGTCTGAGTTAGTATATTCCTTGGTTTTCTTGGATTTAGACTTCATTGTCTGGTATTCTCTTTTCACAATCCATGTTCATGTTATTCAAGAAATGCTCCCAAAAGTTTCCTGTATTGCTAAGAATCATTTTGCTATGCTGTGAATTATTTCAGCAAAACTAAATTTACCTATATGTGTCTAATTTTATTTTAAATCATCCTCAAAGAAAGACTATTATCATCCTTTTTTCACACTTACTCTACCCATAGCACTGGGTCATAGTGAGCCTCTTCAATCTGAAAACATGTGATGCCTAGCTAAAACAGAAGGAAGGTTTACATTTTAGATATTTCCTTTCAGAATGTTTATTTGCCTAACCTCTAATTAGTTACAGATTTTAGAAATGAAATTCCATACTGCACATTAACTTATACTACTGAAGAGTTAAAGATCAGACACATAACTCTTTTAATTTGTTCCTCACTGTAGATGAGAAAAGTATGAAAGTATGATCATCAATCAATTCATATGCATTTATTAAGTGACTACAGTGGTGGGTACTGAGATTATAAATTCAATGAATGAAATAATCCTCATCACAAGGAGCTTACTACATACTATGGTTCAGTAGAGATTGAATAGTTCATTGATAAAAATAACATGGGTGGATTGAGTTCTTGCCTAATAATTCAAAAGACTGATATTATAATTCCTTTACTAGATAAAAGAGAGGTGATGATTCTTATCAGTTTATTTCTTTTTAAATGGCTGGCATAAACAAAAGCATTTATTCCTCCAGGTCTTATTCTGGGGCGGGGGGTAGTTTTAAAGGGACCAAACAAAAGTGAGGTTAAGATAATATAGACTAATAGCTTGAACTTTGTATAATCAACAAAATAGAAAATAACTATTGATGTATGAATGATACCCAGATGTGATTATGTATCATAATTGCCAAGGTTAGTTTTATATAATGGTGGCGTAGTTGGTGACAGAGGAAAGGAATATGATTTATAGGACACTGGAAAAGGCTGCCAGGCTGCCAATACTTTTCTTCCCATTGGGAATTGAGGAGTTAGAGCTAGAAAAAGAACTTAGAAATTACCTTTTCCAACATCTTAATTTTAAAGATTAAAAAACTGATACAAAATTGAAGAAATTATATAACAAATTATTGTTTAATCTAGATGTCTTAAATCCATCTTTGCCTAATATTTTTCTTAGTAAAGATAAGCCTAAATTTCCACAAATAGGGCACATGCACCACAATGGGTTAAAAAACATAAAATGCAATTATTAATTGATCTACTTTACATACCCTCTGTTCTGGTTCCATGATAAAGCAGTATGAGTAATAGTCTTGGGCACCTAAGTGGCAATGGATAGAGCACTGAGTCTAGATCAGATAGTTTCACCTTCCTAGTTCAAATCTGATCTCACTGTGGACCCAAAATGACAGCTTAAAGATAGCATGCTCAAGGGGTGGAGCCAAGATGGCAGCATGAAGGCAGGCATTCCCAGAAACTCATTCCTCAAAAAACTCCAAAAGTCATCAAATTATGATTCTAGCCAAAATTTAGAGGGTCTGAACCCATAAAAAGACTGAGTGATACAATTTTCCAGTCCAAGACAACTTAGAATTCTGTAGGAAAGGTCTATTTCACTGGGACAGGAGGTTGGAAAAAGCTGCTGCAAGATCTGCAGCAGCTGCAATGCAACACAGTCAGGCAGAGTGTTGAGATCCCTGGGGTGCCTGGGTCTGTGGCAGAGGGGGGAGGTTTCCAGACTTCCTGTCCAGGATCACCAGAAACAGGTTGAAGGGTTGTTGAGAGAACTCTGTCTCACCAGAGTGAATACAGAGCTAGTACCAGCCTCAAAGCAGTCCTGTGGTGAGAACCTGCAATGGGAATCAGCAGAATCACCCAGCATGTCCAGAGCTCTCAACCCACAGACCATAAGGGAGTTGGAGACTTAAATCCAGTTTGGGCTCAGAGCCTCTCATAAGATCTTGAAGAAATTAAGGTCCCTGTGGGTTGGCCCAAACCCCACTACCAAAACCTTGGAAGTATGGTAAATCAGTCATAAGCTGAGGAAATGAACAAACAAATAAAAAAGAAGAATCTGATCATAGAAATTTATTTTGGTCCCTTGGAAGATTCAGAAGATGACAAAATCAAAGCTTCTGTACCCAATATTTCCAAGAGAAATGGAAAATAGCCTCAAGCTATGGATGAACTCAAAAAAACACTATGAAAAGCAATTAAGAGAGGTAGAGGAAAAATTTGGAGGAGAAATGAGAGCAATGCAGATAAATTATAAAAACCAAAGCAGCAGCTTGGTGAAAGAAATACAAAAAAATTCCTGAAGAAAACAATATATTAAAAACCAATTTAGGCCAAATGGAAAAAAGCAATGCAAAAGGTAAATGAGGAAAAGAATGCCTTAAAAAAGTAGAACTGACCAACTGGAAAAGGAGATGAAAAAGAGCTCTCTGAAGAAAATAACTCCTTCAAATGCAGAATGGAACTAAAGGAAGCTGATGACTTTGTGAGAACTCAGGAAGAAATAAAACTATTCCCAAAAAAACCAAAAATTAGAAGAAAATGTGAAATATCTCACTGGAAAAACAACCAAACTTGAAAACAGATCCAGGAGAGTTAATTTAAAATTATTGGGCCACCTGAAAGTCATGACCAGGAAAAGAGCCTAGTTCATTTTTCAAGAAATAATACTGGGGCAGCTAGGTGGAGCAGTGGATAAAGCACGGGCCCTGGAGTCAGGAGTACCCAGGTTCAAATCCTGTCTCAGACACTTAATAATTACCTAGCTGTGTGGCCTTGGGCAAGCCACTTAACCCCATTTGACTTGAAAAAAACCTAAAAAGAAAAAGAAATAATACAGAAAAATTGCCCTGAGATCCTAGAAGCAGAGGGTAAAATAGAAATTGAGAGAATTTACAAATCACCTCCTGAAAAAGATCCCAAAAGAAAAACTTCCAGGAATATTACAGCCAAATTCCAAATCTCCCAAGTCAAAGAGAAAATACTTAAAGCTGTCAGATACAAACAACTACTGTGGTTCTATAGTGAGGATTACACAGGATCTGGCAGTGTCTACATTAAGGGCTCATAGGCCTTCTGGAAGGCAAAAGATTTTGGTTTACAACTGAGAATCAACTACCCAGCAAAACTGAGCATTCTCTTTCAGGGGTGAAAAGATGGACTTTCAATGAAACAGGGGACTTTCAAACTTTCCTATTGAAATAACCAGAGCTGAACAGAAAGTTTGATCTCCAAGTACAGGACTCAGGTGAGCCATAGAGAGGGCAGATGAGGAGGAGTAACTATGAGGAATTTAATGATGTTGAACTGCATGGGAAGAAGACACTGATAAGTCATATGAACTTTCTCATTTATAAGAGGAGTTAGAAGGAGCATATATAGACAAAGCACAGGAAGGAGCAGAATATAATGGTATAATATACTAAAAAAGATGAAGTCAATGGATGATAAAGAAAAGTACTGGGAAGAAGATAAAGGAGAGAAGAAGGAGCTAAGTATTTCACATAAGAGTCAAGAAAAAAAGCTTTTTTCAATGAAGTGGAACAGGGGAAGGCAAGGGGGGAATGAATGAGCCTTCATTCTCATCAGAAATGGCTCAGAGAGAAAAATAGCATACACACTTAATAGGGTATTGAAATCTATCTTACCCTAGAGAAAAATGAGAAGAAAGGGATGGAATAAAGGGAAATGGGGGAAGGAAGGGAGGATTAGGTGAAAGAAGAGAGGGAAGATCATGGGAGAGGGTACTCAGATACAACACACTTTTGAATAGGGTAAAAGGAGAGAGAGAATAGAATAAATGAGATTGGGAAGGAATAGAGTGGAGGGAAATACAGCTAGTAATAGCAACTCTGGGAAAAATATTGAAGCAACTTCTTTGGTGGACTTATGATAAAGAAGGCAATTCATTCTAGAGAAGAGCCATTGGAATCTGAACACAGACTGAAGTATATTTTTTTTCTCTCACTGATCTTGAGGTTTCTCATCTTTTTTTGGGGGAGGGGTTATCTTTACTCTCATGACAAGATTATTATAATATAAAATAAACCAGAAAAAATAAAAAATAAAAAAACAAACATTTGATATTCCATTATGAAAGTGCCCAATCAGTAAACCACTCTTCCAAGCAAAAGAAAAAAAAATTCAGGTTTCAATTAGGCAATAGTTTTTTAGTTTAAATTAAATGTGCCAATAATTTAGCGTTGAATATGTGCTATTGACCACACCTAAAACACTCTGAAAAAATGCTTATAATTGAAAGTGATAAACTGCTGTCAATGTCTGTATATGAGTAATTATGAACCAAATGGAAAGAAGTAATATTTTATTGACAACGTATATTGTCTATTGTGCCTAGTAGTCATTTAATAAACATTTTTGATTGGCTGATGAAAAAAAAGATAGCATGCTCTCAGATCTTTTCCTTACACAATGCTGAATGGAACCTCTACACCGACATTAAAGCTAGAGATTCCATTAAAAGAAACAAGATTTAAACTGTAGACACTGAGGAGGATCTTCAGTGAAGGTCTGTCTCTTCAGGGAAAAAGGAAAGTAAAGCCTAGCTAGGAAAGTGAGAAAGCCAGGGGAGACTTTTAGCCATAGTGTATATCCTAGCAGCTAGATAGGTGGCTAAACAAAGTCTGAACCCTGGGAACACTGGAGCTAAAGACAGGACTGTTTTGGAAACAAACCACTGAATGGGCAGAGTTTGGACATAAAGAAAGAAATAAAGCTGTATAGGCAATGCCTGGGCTGCACCATCAACATCTTGGCCAGTGATAAGCCAGAGATCAGAAGATAACTTCAGTATGAACAGTTTGGGTCTATACATCCTATAGCTTGGGAGCAGAGCTCAAATAATCAACATGAGCCAAAAACCAAACCAAAACAAAACAAACAAAAAACTAAAAGACTGCTAACATAGAATGCTACTATGCAGACTTCCAGCCAAGATGGCAGAGAGAAGACAGGCACAGTTCTAAAGTCTCCTGATCTCTTCCCCATCTATCACATGAAACAAACCTCTTAAAAGAAATCCCATCCACAAAAGCCAGAAAGAAAAGCCAGGAGAAAGAACATCTACCTCAGGATTTGTCTCCCGCAGCAGTTTTGGCCAAATTCGGGCGGGTGAGTCTGGGCTCAGAGGGAGGATCAGCCCCGGATCAGCCATATTAACAGCTGAATTGGAACCAGGAGTCTGAGGGCTGGAGAGCCAGACCTGCTGGATCAGCAGTGGGGCTGGACTAAAGGGGCTTGGGTCCACAGGGAAGCAGAGGCACTGGTATTGGTGCTGCCCCCCTGGAGCTTGGGGACCAGGCTGGGGAAAGAGTTCTGGTGCAGGAGAGCTGCAGACACCATCCCTAGGCTCCTCAGGTCTGAGAAACACTGAGTGCAAACCTCCATTGCACAGAGGCCTCTCCACAAACAAAGGCAAACTACTTCTGCCTCAGGCCCAGGTGTGTGAGCAGAAGAACCAGCCCAGCTGAGGAATGACCTCAGGCCAGGGTAAAGCCCACCAATGACTGAAGGCAAAACAATTCAATAGTTCCAACTCCTCCCTTCCTGCAAAGGGAGAAGGCCTCTCAACCAAGGTCACAGACACTCCAGGGAACCAGCACCTCCTACTGGCCAGCCAGAGAAACTTCACTCAGTAAAGCCTTTAGCAATCTCAAGCCCAGGTGAACCAGCCCCCGCCAATTCAAGGTTTTAGCATAATGAAGAAGGGTCAGCGGAAAGATGGATCCACAGAAAAATTCCTAGAAGGGAAAGACCAGAACTCAGAGAGACTTGGAACCTCAGGAGAATACAATCTGGTCTCCAGCACAGAAAGACTTCCTTGAAGAAATAAGGAAGGAGCTTAAAAATTTGGGAGAGACAATTAATACCTTGCAACAAGAAAACAAAACCTTAGAAAGTACAACTGGACAAACACAAAAGGAGAATAAATCTTTCAGATCATCAATTGGACAATTACAAAATGAGAATAATTCTCTCAGATCCTCAAATGAGCAAATGCAAAAAGAAATTAATTCTCTCAAAACCTCAATTGGTCAAATGGAAAGCTCTTTCAAAAGTAGAATTGACCAATTGGAAAAGGAGTTGCAGAAGGTTAATGAAGAAAACTCCTCCCCCCAAAAAATAATGGAGTCTACAGAAACTAATGACTCCATGAGACAGCAAGAGTCAGTTAAACAAAATCAAAAAATAGAAAAAATAGAAGCAAATGTCAAATACCTCATCAACAAAACCACTGACCTTGAGAATAGATCAAGGAGGGGCAACCTGCAAATTATAGGACTTCCTGAAAACATTGAAGAGAAAAAAAGCCTAGACTTAATATTACAGGATCTAGTGATGGAAAACTGCCCTGATATCATGGAATCAGAGGGCAAAGTAGTTATTGAAAGAGTACATCGATCCCCACCAGAAAAAGATCCTAAAATGAAAACACCAAGGAATGTTGTGGCCAAACTGTAGAACTATCAGATAAAAGAGAAAATCCTGCAAGCAGCCAGAAAGAAACAATTTAAATATCAAGGAGCCACAGGAAGGATCACGCAGAACCTGGCTGCATCAACTTTAAGGGATCGAAGGGCATGGAAAGAGATATTTCGAAGAGCATGGGAGCTTGGAGTACAGCCAAGAATCCACTATCCTGCAAAGCTGAGCCTTCTCTTATGGACATTTAACGAAATGGAAGAATTCCAAAAATTTCTGATGAAAAGACCAGAGCTAAACAGAAAATTTGGACATCAAACAGGAGGTTCAAGAGACACATGAAAAGGTAAAAAAAAAAAAAGAAAGGGGGGTGGTAAAAGGAAAAAAATTCAATCCAGTAAGTTGAAACTGGCTATATCCCAGCATGGGGGCGGGGTAGAGACTCTCATAAATCCTGAGAAATGTAACTCTAACAGAGAGAATATACCTAGCCAGAAATGATGGACATCCATGACCTATCCATGAGACTGAAATCTAATGGGATATAACTTGCTTTAAATCCACTGGGGAGAAAGACTCTAATAACTCTCAGGAATTTGGACTCTATTCAACAGAATATACTGAACTAGAAGGGACAGACACTCAGAATTTTCTATGACTTAGATAGAATGATCTAAAAAAAATATACTACCTCCCTAAAAAGGGGGGCAGGAAAGAGATGGGAGGAGGGAGGGGATTGAATGGGATAAATCTCATTACACTAAGAGGTACAAAAAAACCTATGGTAATAGTGGGGAAGAAGGGAGCAGAGGAGAAACACCTGAATCTTCTTCTCATCAGACTTGGCTTAAAGTCAACCTACACATACTCAATTAACTTATAAAATATCTAACCTTTCAAGTATTAAAAGGGAAAAGGGGAGGGGGGATGGATAAAGGGAAGGGGAGTGGGGGGGAAATAAGGGGAAATAACAAAAGGAAGGGAAGGGAAAAGGGAAAAAGGGAAAGGGGAAAGAAAGGGGAGGGTATGATATAGGAGGGCAAACACACTGAAGGGGGTGATTTTCAGAAACAAAAGACTAGGTAATATGGATAAAAGGGGGGAAAGGGGGAAAAATACAAACAGAGGGAAGACAGCACAGAGGGCAATAAAGAATTAGTAATCATAACCTTGAATGTAAATGGGATGAACTCTCCCTTAAAATGTAAGCAAATAGCAGAGTGGATTAAAAACCAGAATCCTACAATATGCTGCTTACAAGAAACTCATTTGAAGCAGAGAGATACATATAGAGTAAAGGTAAAAGGTTGGAGCAAAATATATTTTGCTTCAGCTGAAGTAAAAAAAAGCAGGGGTAGCAATCCTTATCTCAGACAAAGCAGCAGCAAAAATAGATAGCGTTAAAAGAGATAAGGAAGGAAACTTTATCCTCCTAAAAGGTAGCATAGAAAATAAAGTCATTTCAGTATTGAATATATATGCACCCAGTGGGACAGCACCCAAATTCTTAGAGGAGAAGCTAAAAGAATTACAGGAAGACATAGACAGCAAAACTCTACTAGTGGGAGACCTCAACCTCCCACTCTCAGATCTAGATACATAGAATCATAAAACAAACAAGAAAGAAATTAGGGAGGTAAATAGATTGTTAGAAAAATTAGATATGGTAGACTTATGGAGGAAACTGAATGGGGATAGAAAGGAATATACCTTTTTCTCTGCAGTACATGGAACTTATACAAAAATTGACCATGTACTAGGACATAAAAACCTAATGATTAACTGCAGAAAGGCAGAAATAGTGAATACATCTTTCTCAGATCACAATGCAATAAAAGTCATATGCAATACTGGGCCAAGGAGATATAGACCCAGAACAAATTGGAAACTGAATAACCTCATTTTGAAAAATGAGTGGACCAAAAAACAAATTATAGAAAGAATTAGCCATTTTATGATAGATAATGATAATAATGAAACAACATACCAAAACCTATGGAATTCATTCAAAGCAACTCTCAGGGGATATATTATAGTTCTAAATGCTTATATGAATAAATTGGAGAAAGAGGAAATCAATGAACTAAACATGCAATTAAAAAAATTAGAGAAAGGACAAATCAAAAATCCCCAATTAAGTACCAAATTAGAAATTCTAAAAATTAAAGGAGAAATTAATAAAATTGAAAGCAAAAAAAAATCTATTGAATTAATAAATAAAGCCAAAAGTTGGTATTATGAAAAAAACCAATAAAATTGATAAACCTCTGGTCAATTTTATTTAAAAAAATAAAGAATAAAACCAAATTGCTAGTATCATAAATGAAAAAGGTAAACTCACCACCAATGAGGAGGAAATTAAAGTAATAATTCAAAATTATTTTGCCCAACTCTATGCCAATAAATTTGATAATCTAAGTGAAATGGATGAATATTTACAAAAATATAAGTTGCCCAGGTTAAATGAAAAAGGGATTAAATACCTAAACAACCCTAACTCAGAAAAAAAGAAATTCAACAAGACATTACTGAACTCCCTAAAAATGTCCAGGGCCTGATGGATTCACAAGTGAATTCTCCCAAACATTTAAGGAACAATTGGTTCCAATCCTATATAAACTCTTTGCAAAAATAGGGAAAGATAGAACTCTGCCTAACTCTTTCTATGAAACCAACATGGTACTGTTACCTAAACCAGGAAGAGTTAAAACAGAGAAAGAAAATTATAGACCTATCTCCCTGATGAATGTAGATGCAAAAATCCTAAATAAAATCTTAGCAAAATGATTACAACTCATCACTAGGATAATACATTATGATCAAGTACAATTTATTCCAGGAATGCAGGGTTGGTTCAATATTAGGAAAACTGTTAGTATACTCAATTATATCAACAAAAAAATCTATCAGAAATCATATGATCATATCAAAGATGCTGAAAAAGCTTTTGACAAAATACAGCATCCATTCCTATTAAAAACACTAGAGAGTGTAGGAATAAATTGACTATTCCTTAAAATAATTAACAGTATCTATCTGATGGTTTCATCAACAAGCATTATATTCAATGGGAAGAGGCTAGAGGCATTCCCAATAAGATCAGGGGTGAAACAAGGGTGCCCATTATCACCACTACTATTCAATATTGTATTAGAAATGTTAACATCAGCAATTAGAGAAGAAAAAGAAAATAAAAGAATTAGAATTGGCAAAGAAGAGACAAAAACTCTCACTCCTTGCAGATAACATGATGGTCTACCAAAGAATCCCAAGAAATCATTTAAAAAACTACTGGAAACAATTAGTAATTTTAGCAAAGTTGCAGGTTATAAAATAAACCCTCATAAATCCTCAACTTTTCTATATATGTCTAGCAAGAAACAGCAGGAAGAGCTAGAAAGAGAAATCCCATTCAAGGTAACCTCAGAGAATATAAAATATTTGGGAGTCTATTTGCCAAGACAGACTCAGAATCTTTTTGAAAACAATTATAAAACACTTCTCATACAAATTAAATCAGATTTAAATAACTGGGCAAATATCAACTGCTCATGGATGGGGAGAGCTAATATAATAAAAATGACAACTCTACCAAAACTAAACTATCTGTTTAGTGCCCTACCAATCAAAATTCCAAAAAATTACTTTAACGAGTTAGAAAAAATTGTAAGTAAATGCATATGGAGAAATAAAAAGTCAAGAATTTCCAGGAGCTTAATGAAAAAAAGTGCAGAAGAAGGTGGCTTAGCCCTACCTGATCTAAAATTGTATTATAAAGCATCAGTCATCAAAACTGTTTGGTATTGGCTAAGAAATAAGAGTGGTGGACCAGTGGAATAGACTAGGTGTAAAAGCAGGAGATGATTATAGTAATCTGCTGTTTGATAAACCCAAAGAGTCTGGCCATTGGGATAAAAACTCCCTCTTTGATAAAAATTGCTGGGAAAATTGGAAGTTAGTATGGAAAAAACTTAGATTAGACCAACACCTCACACCCTTTACCAAGAGAAGATACAAATGGTTACAGGACATAGACATAAAAAAACAATACTATAAGCAAATTAGAAGATCAAGGACTAGTCTACCTGTCAGATCTATGGAAAGGGGAACAGTTTATGACTAAGGAAGAGTTGGAGAACATCACCAAAAACCAATTAGATGATTTCAATTACATTAAATTAAAAAGCTTTTGCACAGATAAAACCAATGTAACCAAGATCAAAAATAATGCAGTAAATTGGGAAACAATCTTTACAACTAATGAATCTGACAAAGGACTCATTTCTAAAATATACAGAGAATTGAGTCATATTTTTAAAACAAAAAGCCATTTCCCAATTGACAAATGGTCAAAGGATATGCAAAGGCAATTTACAGATGAGGAGATCAAAGTAATCTATAGACACATGAAAAAATGCTCTAAATCATTAATTATTAGAGAAATGCAAATTAAAGCTTCTCTGAGGTACCACCTCACACCTCTCAGATTGGCCAGTATGACCAGGAAGGATAATGATCATTGTTGGAAGGGATGTGGGAAATCTGGGACACTATTACACTGTTGGTGGAGCTGTGAACTCATCCAACCCTTCTGGAGAGCTATTTGGAACTAGGCCCAAAGGGCAACAAAAATGTGCATACCCTTTGACCCAGCAATACCACTACTGGGGCTATACCCTGAAGAGATGAGGAAAAAGGGTAAAAAAAACATTACTTGTACAAAAATATTTATAGCAGCCCTGTTTGTGGTGGCAAAGAATTGGAAATCCAGTAAATGTCCTTCAACTGGGGAATGGCTTAGCAAACTGTGGTATATGTATGTCATGGAACACTATTGTTCTATTAGAAACCAGGAGGGATGGGATTTCAGGGAAACCTGGAGGGATTTGCATGAACTGATGCTGAGTGAGATGAGCAGAACCAGAAAAACACTGTACATCCTAACAGCA
This sequence comes from Macrotis lagotis, assembly GCF_037893015.1. Taxonomy (NCBI): domain Eukaryota; kingdom Metazoa; phylum Chordata; class Mammalia; order Peramelemorphia; family Peramelidae; genus Macrotis; species Macrotis lagotis. The sequence continues at coordinate 186,613,318 of NC_133664.1, read as the reverse complement.
ACATAGGAGTGATGTTCAACCTTGAAGGACTTGCTCATTCCATCAGTGCAACAATCGGGAACAATTTTGGGCTGTCTGCAAAGGAGAGTACCATCTGTATATAGATAAGTAGCTGTGGAGTTTGAACAAAGTGCAAGGACTATTCCCTTTAATTTACAAAAAGACCAGATAGCTTATTGTCTGATCTTGTTACCTCTTAAACTTCTCTTTAAGGATATGATTTCTCTCTCATCACACCCAATTTGGATCAAGGTACAACATGGAAACAAAGTAAAGACTAACAGAGTGCTTTCTTTTGGGGGAGGGGGGAGGGAAGCAAGATTGGGGGGAAAATGTAAAACTCAAATAATATCTTTAATAAAAATAAATTTAGATTTTAAAAAAAAGAATGCTACTATGCAGATAGAGATGATAAAAATAACACCTCAGAAGAAGAAAACAGTCACAAACTACCTACATGGGAAATCCCAAAGAAATCTATGAATTGGATTCAAATCTAAAATCTCATTGAAGACCTTCAAAAAAAATTTATAAACCAAAGAATAGAGGAAGAAGAAAAATGGAAAAAACAAAATGAGAATCATGCAGGAAAATTATGAAAGAGTGACCAATGAAATCAACTGCTTAAAAGTAAAAATAATCTACTGAAAAAGAATGTAACTCTTCAAAAAATAAAATCAACCAACTGGAAAAAGAATGCAACTCATTGAAAACTCAAATTGACCTACTGGAAAGGGCATGTAATTCAGCAAAAAGCAAAAGCAAACAAATGGAAAAGAAAACACAAAAAGTTAAATTAAAAAACTGAAGAAAAAAACCCAAAAAATACCAAAATAAAGAACAGATACAAATTTGAATGTAAAAATGTCAACTTAAACAAAGGCTAGCCTAGTAGAAAGCACCTCCAGAGTTGTGAATTGATTCAATTATTCTATAGAACAATTGGAACTATGCCCAGTGACCTAGCAATACCACTACTAGATCTGTTTTCCAAAAGAGCAAAAGGAGAAGGAAAGGACTTACTGCCTTTCCCTATGTCTAAGATGCACCCTTTTTTGAAAATTTGGGATCTAAAAATTCGGAGTGCCTTATACAGTGGTTGTAGATTTTTTTACTTGCATTTGCCCCCTTTTTCACACTTGTTATCTTTGCACTCATTGTTTCACATTTGTTATGGGTACATTAGGTTACATTTTGCCACATTCTGCACAGAAATGGTTCAGAAAAGATTTTTGAACAGTGCAGAATTCAAGTGAAGAATGATCCAGTTTGCAAAAGTGAATGGAGATCGTGTTGCTGAATGTCAGTCTGGTACTCCTCCAACTGAAAAAAACAATCCAGACTGGCTACAGGAAGAAGAAATCCAGCTGCAAATGCCCCTGCAGAAAAAGGACATGAAAGGCAAATCAGTTAAATGGTCTGATATAGAGAGCAAACTGAAGAGATGGATTGAAGAACAAAGGGCCATTGGAATTCCTGTGTCCACAAAGATAATTCAACATGAGGCAAGAAGAATTGCTGAGGGGGCAGCTAGGTGGTGCAGTGGATAGAGCACTGGCCCTGGAGTCAAGAGTACCTGAGTTCAAATCTCACCTCAGACACTTAATAATTACCTAGCTGTGTGGCCTTTGGCAAGCCACTTAACTCCAATGCCTAGCAAAAAAAAAAAGAATTGCTGATGAAAAAGAAGTGACTGATTTCAAAGAAGGACACAATTGGTACTTCAGGTTCATGAAACAGAATGAACTAAGCATGTATCCATGCCCAGACTTGCCCAGGGAGAGCTTGTGATCAACCACAGACCAGGGAGCAGGTAGGAGAGCAGACAGAACCTCTCCTAAGATAGAGATTCTTCATCAAATACAAATGAGGATGAGCTAATGGAGGGAAGTTTTGACAGTGATGAGGAGTTGTATGAATTTTATGATGAATAGAACTTTTCAATAAAAAAATAAAGAGAAACCAATGAATCCATGAGACACCAAGATTTCATCAAACAGTCAAAAGACTGAAAAAATTGAAGAAAACATAAAGTACCTTTTAGAAAAACCATTTAGAAAAACGAATGACCTATATAAATAGAAAATAGATCCAGGAGAAATAATTTACGAAGTCTTGAAATACTAGAAAGCACAGATCAAAAAATGAACCTGAAAACTATCAGGTGAAATACTAGAAAGCACAGATCAAAAAATGAACCTGAAAACTATCAGGAAATTATCAGGGAAAACTGTCCAAACATAATAGATCAAGAAGACAAAGCCATTGAAAGAATCCAAAAAGAAACCCCAGGATAAAAACTCCAAGGATTAGCATAGCAAAATTCCAGAATTCTCAACCAAAGAAGATAATACTGCAAGCAGTCAAAAAGAAGCAATTTAAATACAAAGGAAACACAATCAGAATTACACAAGACTTATCAGTTTCAACATTAAAGTATTAGAATCTGGAATATGCTACTTTGGTAGACAAAGGATTGGATTACAACCAAGAATTTACTACCCTGAAAAATTCAGCATATCCTGTCAGGGGAAAAGATGAAAGGTCAATGAAATAGTGGACTTCCAAAATTTCCTTACATAAAAAGTCCACAACTGAACAGAGAATTCAATCTTTGAATACAAGACTCAAGAGATACATAAAAAGATACATGGAAGATAATATTCACCAAGAATATTAAATTGTATACAATCCTACAAGGGAAAATAAAACTTGTAACTCGAGAATTGTATTTTTTAGGATAGTTAAAGGGTTGAATTTAGTTGAAGAGATTGTATTTAGAGGACATGGTTATTGTTGGTTGTTGTCCTTTGTTATCAGCTAAGACCAAAATGACATCACAATGTTTGAGACAAATTACATTATGTCTGACTTTAACTTTCAGACCAATACTAACTCAGAATGCTTTCACAGACTGAGCACAAATAGCTCAGGTGAATGCTTGGGGTGCTTACTCTAAATTAATGTATCTCATATTTCCTTTGAGCTAATTTAATTCTGCTTTGCTTATAGAGTTTAATAATTTCTCTGATGAGGGCACCCTATGCTGAGTGGTATGCCAGTGGCTCCCATCCTTTACAATCAACTGTAAAGTGCTTGAGAAACCTTCAGAGTGTCCCAGTACTTAGAGCATTTAGAGGCTTTATACATAACTAAATAAGAATCAGAAGTATCTTACATTACTTAATACTCAGAGACAGAGAGTGGAAACTTACTTAGAAGGATTGAAAATAAAGAGATTAGGAAGCAATCTTCTCTTAATTCATGCTTTAGTTAGCAAAAGTTTTAGTACCTCAATTAGCTTGTTAAAGGAACAGTGGGAGAGAGTATACTTGATACTTTGGTTGGGGAAGGTTGTAGGGTTATGGTTGGAATACTATAGAGATGGAGGGAAAGAGTCTATTTAGAGGGACTGGACATGAAAACATCCAGAAATGTTATGCTTTTCTTGATGCTTTGGCTACATTTGTAGATATTATGCTTGAGGGTTGGGGTGGTACAAATGGTTCATGAAATGTTTTGGCTTTTCAGGATGCTTTGGCTCATGAGGATTCTGTGTCTATGGAGGGTATGTGAAAAGGGGGTAAGGTATAAAGTGATTATAATTTGATGTGATTCATGACTCTTTAGAAGTGCATTTTTAATGAAATGGAAGACAGGAGAGCACTAGTGACCATGAGGCAATGCTGCTTATCAATCTATCAAGAAACCTTTGATTGTAATTTGATTGATAGTACTTTAAGCTTGTCAAACGATAAAGCAATGAATTAACCTTTGATTGATGGTACTTTGATTAATGTTACTTTGATTGAAAGTGTTTCCATCAGGTCAGATAAAAGGAATATAATTTGATAAAAGGTATGTAAGTACAAAACAATAAAAAGATAAAAAAGGAGGTTAGGCATTAGTGGATAAATGATACCAGGTGAAGATACACAAAGCCCCATTACAATAGAGGGAAAGAAGGGAGGGAGGGTGTGAACAATAAGTATATCCTATTCAATAGATTTGACTGAGAGAGTGAATAAGATATATTCCCACTTGGGTTTAAAAATCTATTCCATGGGCAGCTAGGTGGCACAGTGGATAGAGCACTGGCCCTGGAGTCAGGACTACCTGAGTTCAAATCTAGCCTCAGACACTTAATTACCTAATTGTGTGGCCTTAAGCAAGCCACTTAACCCCATTGCCTTGCAAAAACCTAAAAAGAAAAATCTATTCTACTCTACAGGGAAGTGGGGGGGGGGAGTAAGGGAAAGAAAAGGGAAGAAGGAACTGATAAAAGGGAAGGCAAAGGCATAAGTGAAAATAAACTGGAAGTTAAAATTTAAAAGAGAAGTTAGAGGAGAAAGAGAGCAAAACTTTGGTGTGGAGGAATAAGAGGAAAGGAAAGAGAAAAGTATAAATGGGGAAAGATGAGATGGAGGGAAATATTGAATTAGTAATCTGTAAAACTGTCAGTGTGAATGGGATGAACTCTCCCAAAAAACAGAAATAGATAGCAGAGTGGATTAAAAATCATAATACTACAATATGTTGTTTACTAGAAATATATTTGAAGCAGAGAGTATGTATATGTGTATGTATATACAGGGCAATGATAAAAGACTGGAGCAAAATATATTATGCTTCAGTCAAAGTAAAAGGTGGTGAGCCTGATCTCAGACAAAACAAAAGCAAAAATAGATCTCATTAAAAGGGTTAAAGATGAAAACTACATCTTCTTAAAAGGCACCATAGGCAATGAAGCTATATAATTATTAAACATATATGCACCTAGTGGTATAATGTCCAAATTTTTAGAGGAGAAACTTAATGAATTACAAGAAGACATAGACAACAAAACTTTGATAATGGGGGACCTCAATCTCCCTCTCTCAGAACTAGATAAATCTAACTACAAAATAAATAAGAAGGAACTTAAGAAGGTGAATAAAATCTTAGAAAACTTAGAAATGATAGACCTCTGGAGAACACTGAAAGCAATATATCTTTTTCTCTGCAGTGCATACCTATTCCAAAATTGACCATGAAATATGTCATAAAAACTTTACAATTATAGAAAGGCAGAAATTATAAATGCATACTTTTCAGATGATGATAACATAAAAATTACATGGAATTGAAAGGTAAACCAAATGGAATGGAAAGATAAACCAAAAATTAATTAGAAACTAAATAACTCAACTTTATTTTTTTTTAGTTTTTGTTAGACAATGGGGTTAAGTGACTTGCCCAAGGCCACACAGCTAGATAATTATTAAATATCTGAGGCTGGATTTAAACTCAGATACTCCTGACTCCACTGCACCACCTAGCCACCCCTAAATAACTCAACTTTAAAGAATGAGTGGATCAAACAATAATTCATTGAAATAATCAATCATTTCATCCAAGAAAATGATAATGAGACATAATATCAAAATTTATGGAATGTAGTCAAAGCATTTTTAGGAAAATTTCATATCTCTAAATGCTTATATGAATAAAATATAGAAAGAGGAGAGCACTGAATTGAGTATGCAACTTAAAAAGCTAGAAAAAGAACAAAATAAAGATCCCCAATTAAATACCAAATAAGAAATTCTGAAAATCAAAATAGAGATTAAGAAAATAGAAAAACATCTATCAAATTAATAAAAATTGAATTGTTTTTATGAAAAAAATCAATAAATTAAATAAACCTTTGGTTAAACTGATTTTAAAAAATAAAAGATAAAAGCCAAATTCAGTTTCAAAAATGAAAAAATGAACTAGTCACCACTGAGGTAGAAATTAAAGAGATAATTTGAAGCTATTTTGTCAAACTGTATGCCACTCAGATAAGCTGAGTGAAATGGATGGATATTTACAAAATACAAACTACCCAGGTTAACATTTTAGAAAAAGAAATAAAAGAAATCATCAATAAACTCCCTGAGGAAAAGTCTCCAGATCAGATTATTTTTACTAAAGAATTCTATCAAACATTTAAGGTATAGTTAATTTCAATTTTATATAAACTATTTTTAAAAATAGGAGTTCTTCCAAATTTCTTTTATGACACCAATATGATGCTTATACTTAAACCAGAAAGAGCCAAAAGAGAAAAAGACCTAGCTCCCTAATGAACATTGATGCAAAAAATCTTAAATAAAATTTGAACAAAGAGATTGCAGCAAGTTATTACTAGGATAAAGCACCACTATCAGGTAGGATTTATACCAGATTGGCAGGGATGGTTCAATATTAGAAAAATACTCAACAAAATTGAATATATCAATAACAAAACCAAAAGAAATCATGATTATCTCAACAGATGCTGAAAAATACTTTGACAAAATGCAACATCTATTTCCATTAAAAACACTAGAAAGTATTGGAATAAATGGAACTTTCCTTAAAAATAAGTATCTATCTTAAAACATCAACAAGTATTATATGTAATGGGGATAAGCTAGGAAAATTTCCAATAAAATCAGTATAGTATTGGTATAGTATTAGACTATAGTATTAGAAATGGTAGCTTTAGCAATAAGAGAAGGAAAAGAAATTGATAGAATAGGTATTGGGAATAAGGAAGCAAAGTTTTGACTCTTTTCAGATGATATGATGGTAAATTAGAGGGCCTAAGAAAATCATCTAAAAAATTACTTGAATTCAACAGAGTAACGGGATATAAAATAAACCCATGTAAATCATCAGAATTTCTGTATATGAACAATGAAAGCCCAAGAGCAGGAGGTAGAAAAAAAATTCATTTAAAGTAACTGCAGACAACATTAAATGCTTGGAAATCTACGTCCCAAGACAAACCCAGAAATTTTATGAATGCAATTACAAAGCATTTTTCACACAAATAAAATCAGATCTAAACATGTGGGGAAATGTCTTGCTAATGGTTAGGTCAAGCTAATATAATAAAAATGGCAATTCTATCCAAATTAAATTAGTTATTCAGTGCCATACAAATCAAACTACCAGAGAACTATTTAATCAAGCTAGAAAAAAATTGTAGCAAAATTCATCTTATTCAAGAGAAGATCAAGAATATCAAAATGAATGAAAAAAATGCAAAGGAAAGTGGCCTAGCTCTACCAGATCTAAAACTATACTATAAAGTGGTAGTCATCAAAACTGCCTACTACTTAAGAAATGGATCAGTGGATCAGGATAGATTCAAAAGAAACAGTAGTAAAAGACCACAATAATGTAAAACTTGACAAACCCAAGGACATTAGCTTCTAGGATAAGAACTCACTATTTGACAAAAATTGTTGGGAAAACTGTAAAAAAGTATAGCAAATCTCACACTCTACAAAATAAGGTCAAAATGGGTGCAAAATTTAGGCATAAAGGGTGATACATTAGACCAATTAATAGATCAAGAAATACTCTCTCCGTCAGATCTCTGGAAAGGAGAGAAATTTATGATCAAACAAGAAACAGAGTATATTATAAATTACAAAATGGATGATTTTTGACTATATTAAATTAAAAAGGTTTTGCACTAATATAATCAATGCTGCCAAAATTAGAAGGAAAACAGAAATCTGAGAAGCAATTTTCAGTTAGGAGTACTGATAAGGATCTCATTTCAAAAATATATAAAGAATTGCATCAAATTTATAAGGTTACAAGTCATTTATCAATTGATAAATGATCAAATGATATGAACATTTTCATATGAAGAAATTAAAGCTATATTAAATACATAAATACATAAAATCATATGAAAAATGCTTCAAATAATTACTGATTAGAGAAACGAAAATTTTAAAAACTGTGAGGTACCACCTCACACCTGTCAGATTGGCTAAAATGACAAAAAGGGAAAATAATGTTGGAGAGGTGGTAGTAGGATTGGGACATTAATCCCCTGTTGGTGGACTTGTGAACTGATCCAACCATTCTGGAGAGCAATATCAAACTATGTCCATAAAGCAATAAAACTTATCATACCATTTGACCCAGAAATACCAGTATTAGGCTTGTATCCAGAAGAAATCACAAGAAATGGGAAAAGTCCCACATGTTCCAAAATATTCATAGCAATTCTTTTTGTAGTGATAAAGAATTGGAAACTGAGGGGATGCTCATCTGTTGGGGAATAACTAAATAACTTATGGTATATGAATGCTATGGAGTATTATTTTTCTAAAAGAAACTATTAATAGTTGGATTGTAGAAAGCATGGAACGAGGTGCAGGAGCTAATGCAGAGAGAAGGGAGCAGAACCAAGAAAACATTGTGAGCATTAACAACATTAACAACTTTAATGAATGCAGCTTCTCTCTGCAGTTCAGAGAACTAGGAAACTTAGGAGACCATTATGGACAATCCACATCCAGATGAAGAAAAAACAAAACAAAACAGAACAATACAAAAAATCAAACTAAAGAATCTGAATGAATACTATTTTCACTTTTTAAAAAATTTCTCTTTTGTTTTTCTTTCCTATCTCATGATTTTCTTTCTTTTCCCTTAATCCTAATTCCTCTTACAAATGACTAATTTGTAAACATGTTAAATACAAATGTGTCTGTACATTGTTTACCAGACTGTTTGCCACTGAGGGGATGGGAGTAGGAAGGGAGTTTGGAAGGAAATTATGTAGCTTATAAATATGTATATGCACATGGATGAATGTTGAAAAACTTTCATAACATGTAATTGGAAAAAATAAAATATGTTGGAAAAAATTTGACCTCAATTACTTGCCGTGTGACTCTGAGCAAGTCACTTGAACCTGTTTGCTTCAATTTCTTCATCTGTAAAATGAACTGGAGAAGGAAAGGGCAAACTACCCCAATATCTTTACCAAAGAAAATGCAAAATGGAACAAAAAAGAGTTGGACGAGACTGAAGACTGAATATCAATCATCCTAAGAAATTAATTTTTTGGCAATTCTTAAAGCAATGAGGTGACCAAGAAGAGAGAGTGCTAGGCTTGGAGTAACTTTTAATGCATCAATCAAAAGTAAGTTCAAGAGGCTTGAACACATAGGTCAGTGGAATCCTTTTTGTTATCGGGTAATGTATTTAATAGTGTCTTCAATTTTTTTTTCTCTATAGTTAGGGATAGAGTTTAAATGCAATATTTGGGAGGAGATGAAAAGGAAGAGCATTCCAGGCCAAGAGAGTAGCCAGAAAACTCAGAGCTGATATGGAATGTCTTGTTCATGAATCAGTAGAGGCCAGTGATACTGGTGGTAGGAAATAAGGTATAAGGAGACTAGAAAGGAAGGAAAGGGCTAGCTAGGACCTAAAGGGTTTTAAAAGTCAAACAAGGGATTTTGTATTTGATGTTAGAGGTTACAGGGTAATCACTGGAGTTTACTGAGCAGAAATGAAGTAGGAGTTAGTTACATGGTTAAACCTGGACTTTAGGAAAAATCACTTTGGGGTCTGAATGGAAGATAGATTGGATTATATTTGAGGCAGACAGACCCACTCAGCACAGCCTGCACTAGAGTATTGACACAGTCGGAGGAGAAAAGAAGGCATATTCAAGAGATATTGCAAAAGTAGAATCAGCAATTCCTGCAATAGATATGGAATATAAAAGGTGAGAGATAGTAAATAGACAAGATAATAGCCAGATGGTGAGCCTGATGTACTGGGAGAATAGGGTTATCGTCTACACTAATAGGAAAGTTATGCATGAGAAGGGTGTAGGAGTAACAATAATGAGCTCAATGTTGCATGTGTTGAATTTTAGATGTCTAATTGATATCCTGTTCTAGATGTCTGAAAGACAAAAGTAGTTATGGTGCCAAAAAAAGTTAATAGCCCTTGTGAGTCTAGAGTAATCAGTTATTTTTTAACTACTAATCTGCATTGCCTTTCTTTATTATGACCATCAAACTGGAAGCCAAAATAAGATTCAAAATGGTTTTGGCAGATTAATCTTAAATAGAGAAAATGATATCTAATAGAGGAGGAAAGCATTAGGAAACAAAGAGCTTAAATGTGATTCAATTCAACAGCCATTTATTGAGTAACTTATGGATCCATGACTAAATCATGCTTTCAAGCATCAGGTTCCAGAAGATGAGAAGAGGGTTAAGAGGAGAAATACTAAGAAGATTCAAGAGAAAGATATAAATAGAAGCTAAAGGAGGAAGACTCTCATCCAGAGGGTAAAACGAAAGCTAAGTGGAAAATGACCACCAGCTTAGGAGAGAGACAGAGAAAGAGACAGACAGACAGACAGACAGACAGACAGAGACAGAGAAAGAGAGACAGACAGAGAGAGAGAGAGAGAGAGAGAGAGAGAGAGAGAGAGAGAGAGGATGATATGGAGGAAATAATTTTGGCTTTGGATTGAGAATACATTGGTTTAAGTTTTGGTTCCATTACTATCTACATGATTTCAGGCAAGCAATTAATTTCAGTATCAGTTGTCTCATTTTAAAAATAGGGTAATATTAATTGTTCTTCCTACTTCACAAAATTGTTATAAATATCAAATAAGGTAATGTATATGAAGTATTTTGCAAAGTAAAATGCATGTGTATATGTATACTATATATGGAAATTTTTTCTAAAAAGCTATTTAGGTTTTATAATTTTCCTGAGAACCTTGAAAATGGCTTAATAACAATTTCAATGACATTCTCCAGAAGCTATCAAAATATGAGAGTTTCATCTTCTGTAATATGGGTTAAATGCAATCTGGTTAGAAAATTCTACTCTGACTCTTTCCCCATTCCAGTTTCAGGGAAAAGGTGGCCAACAACTGGCGAGTGAACTTTACAATCCACTGAAGTCACTTAGTGATAGCATGGTTATCTACTATATGTGTACTCACAAGTCAACACACTTGATAATAAAAGGAAGAACTTGCCTAGTTTACTATTCCAATTGCCAAAGCAACTGTGAGTCAGTTGGTAAACTTGTTTATGCTTTTAAATTGTATGAATATACCTACAGGTTCTATAGAAAGTTCAAGATCTTATAAATTGGAGGGGGGAGAATGAATAGCAAGCATTTAAGCAGTGATTAACAGTCTCTTGTTAGTCTAGCATACTAAACCACGATCATAAAATCATATGAGAATTTGATCACATATACCAAAAAAGGTATTAGGAGAATATTCAAGTAGGTCAGACAGTTTTTAAAAGTATTTTTTAATATTGGGTCTGTATGTATCTGCTTTGTGGCAGATTCAGTTAATATCTCTGTCACACTTCAAGATTTAATAATTTAGAGAAATTGTAGCAATTATTATTTTATTCAAAGTAAGAAACTACATGTATCCACTACTGGAAGAGATTCCTCAGGTTCAGAAATTCCATCTCCATCTTGCAAATGAGGACCATTTCTGAGACCTGCTTCAATTTGAAGAAAGTTTCTCAATAACTCATTTGCAAGTTATCTGCTAGCATTCTGCCAAACCAAGAATGCTACTGATGTCTTTTCATTTGCCCTGTAGCTCTTTAGAAGCTTTATAGAGCTCATTTAAGGAACATAGTAATTCCAATAAGAAGATAAGGAAAGAGGTACAGTATAAAGAAATTAAGTAGTTCTCCCTTAGGCATAGTCATGACTAAAATTAGCTGACTGATCACAAGAAGAATCCTTGAACTGAATTCTTAGAAGTGGTTTCTCCCACTATAAGATGTTATCATTAAATTTGGAAGGGGACTTGTCTTATACAGAAAGTTCAGGTAGGGTAAACATGGTAAACATGATGATAAAAGCAAAGACAAGGAAAAAGATATTCTCTAAGACCTTGGAAGATGTAAACTCCTAATTTTTATAATGCATCCTCTGGGTAGGCTCTGGACTTGTATTCTGGGATTTGGAGATTTTGTTCATCTACTTAGATAAGGAAATATGAAAAGGCTTGGACTATGACAAAACTAAAAGGAAAGATCACATTCAATAAAGGGGGAAATCACATGCAAAGGAAGAAGGTAGCAGGATCCTCCCCATACCATGAAGCAACAGCAGGACTGACAAGATATACAAATCCCTACCTCAAATTGATATCTCTAGAAAGATGGAAGATGTGAGAGCAAAAGGAGCACACAATGGTATAAAATTATATGTGTGTATAAAAATATCCAAATATATGTATATAAATATATTTGCATATATATATATATATATAATCATGGGTGCTTGCTCATATGGCTTTTATTCTGTTAAGGACTGCATCTAACTCATCTAATCTTATTTCTTACAAGCATCTTCCAAACTTTCCCTCCTCAAAGTAACTCAAGAATCTCTCTCCCTTCAGATTCATTTAGTTCATATTTATCAACCAATCAAAATTCTGAAAGCTGTTATCTCCTAACCTCAAGGACACTCTCCTTCCTTTCTCAATGAGTTCTATACCTCCATCACAGTCTTTCTTTTTTACCCAAGTCATGCCCTTATATTAAAAGATATCAAAATACATAATGCAGAGATGTGCAGTGAAGGAGAGACAGAGAGGTAAAGTTAAATTTTGACTCTTATTAAAAACGGTTAGTTGCATATACTGTGATGTAACCCTTCACATAAACCTTGTTGATTGATCCCTTTTTTCCAATCTCTTTTCGATCTCTCATATACACTCCCTTCTCACATCTGACATAGCTACCACCCTGATGAAGGCCATCATTAACTCATATGTGAACTATTGCAATTGTTTTCTTATTGCTCTTCTTGCTTCAAGTCTCTTCCCACTCCAATGTATCTTCCATTCAGCTATCAAAGTGATTTTCCTAAATAAATCAAGTAATGTTAGCTCCTACTTAGTAAATTAAAGTGACTCCCTATGACCTCCAGGATCAAATAGAAAAACCCTCTGCTTATTTTTTAAATTCCTTTATAAACTACCTCCTTTCTTTCCATTCCACAAATTCTACAATTCCAAAGACTGCACTTTGTGTTGTTTCTTTCATAGGACATTCCACCTCCCTATGCTGTTCATTTTTACTGGCTATGTCATTTCTGCCTCTTTAGTTTCCTGGCTTCCTTCCAGTTCCTTCCTTTCTAGTCAATCAATCAGCAAAAACTTATTTGGCATTTACCATATGGTAGGCACTGTGCTAAGTGTTGGGGATACAAAAAAAGAAGACAAATAACAGTTCCTGTGTTCAAGGAACCCATAACATAATGGGAGAAGCCAGTACATAAAGAGAAGTTGAAAAGTGGGTGAATTTTAGGAGTACTGAAACCAAGTGAAAAGGTCCCTTCTTTAAATAGAAAATCTTAGAATTCTTCAAGGGGTCACCCTCCACTCTCACCAATCAAGGGAGAGAGGGGTCCAAGGGCTGGGAGATACTGAGGAGATATGAGTTTCACAATTGTTTTTGGAGTCCCAGCTAAATGTCTACCTTTCTTCAGGAGGCTTTTGTAGACTCTTTCCCCAATCCTTTATTGCTCTTCCCTCTGAGATTGCCTCCAATTTACCCTTTGTATATTTTGTATGTACATTGTTGTTTACATGTTTTCTTTTCAGGAGAATATTAGCTCCCTAAGGAGAGGGACTGTTTCTTCCTTTCTTTACATTTCCAAGGCTAAGCAAGGTATCTAATATATATAGAAACCATATAATAAATACTTATTGATTGACAAACAAACAGTAAATAGCTTTAGAAGATTTGAAGGATTTTTTTGGTTATGAACTTGCAATTATATTGAAACTGGAGGCCCCAGTAAGGACATTCTCACTAACTAAGTTTTTTGCAACTTTAAAAATTTGTCATAAAGAGTTGCTTGGAGGCTTAAGAGGTTAAGTGATTCAGCTGTCAATTCACAGTCAGTAGTTATCAGAGGCAAGACTTGAATTCATATCTCTCTAGCTCTTACGCCAGCCCTCTTTTCAAGTATATCATACTGCTTTTGAGGATGTGAAATAAAGGCACAAAATCATTTTCTTTTCTAAATTAAACTAACAAAACTTGGGGAAATAATAAGAGAAATATTCAAAATAAATACAAATTTCAAGAAATATCTGTAGCTAATTTATAATACAAGGTACAATTTAAAAATGTTATACAGAAAAAAAAAAAGGAAGGCAAAGTATTTAAAAGACTCTTCATGACTTCGGCCAATATGGCAGAGAGAAGCCAGGCCCTGTGCTAAAGCCTCCTGATCATCCCTCATTTATAATATGAAACAAACCTCTTTAAAAAAAAATTCTATTGACAAACCCAGAAAGAGAAGCTAGGAGAAGAAGACCTACCTCAAGGACTGCCTTCAGGGATCGTGGGTGGCCATGGGCAGAGAACAGAGCCAAACTAACCTAAGATCAACCCTGGATGCTTTTGCTGTGGTAATTGCCCCAAGAAACAAATGCAGTCTTTAGCAGTGGGACTGATGGTCTGGGGCTTACTAGAAGGGCTAAAGGTCCATTTCTAGTGTCTAGCACCCATTACTGGCCGGGTGGAGTCATTACACTCAGTGAGCAAAACCTCTAGTGCCCCTACTGGCCAGCCCACTTGGAGTTACTAAACCCAGTGAGTAAAGCCTCTTGGAATGCCAACACCAAACCTCTGTGAACCAGCCCCTCCCCCAACACAAGATCTTAGGAAAATGAGGAAAGGCCATTGGGGGGGCCATAAAAAAATTCCTAGAAGGAAAAGACCCTAACTCAGAGATATGTAGAACCTCTGAGGAGAATATGATTTGGTCACCAGCAAAGAATGACTTCCTTGAAGAAATTAGGAGGGCATTTAAAAATCAATTTGAAAATTTAGGAAAAGAAACCCAAGAGAAAATTAACACCTTGCAACAAGAAAACAAATCCTTGGAAAATACAATTGAAGAAATGCAAAAGGAAACTAATTCTCTCAAAACCTCAACTAGTCAAATGGAAAACTCTTACAAAAATAGAATTGACCAATTGGAAAAGAAGTTGCAAAAGGTAAATGAAGAAAAATCTTCTCTTAAAAAAAGACTGGAGTGGGGTGGCTAGGTGGTGCAGTGGATAAAGCATCAGCCCTGGAGTCAGGAGTACCTGGGTTCAAATCTGGTCTCAGACACTAAAATAATTACCTAGCTGTGTGGCCTTGGGCAAGCCACTTAACCCTGTTTGCTTTGCAAAAAAAAAAACGAAAAAAAAGAATGGAGTCTGTGGAAACCAATGACTTCATGAGACAAGAAGAATCTGTTAAACAAAGCCCAAAAGTTGGGAAAATAGAAGAAAATGTAAAATGCCTCATCAGAAAAAACCACTGACCTTGAGAATAGATTGAGGAGAGATAACCTAAGAATTATTGGTCTTCCTGAAAACATTGAAGAGTAAAAAAACCTGGACTCAATATTACAGGGTTTGGTAATGGAAAATTGCCCTGATATCATGGAACCAGAGGGCAAAATAGTTATTGAAAGAATACATCGATCTCTTCTGGAAAGGGATCCCAAAATGAAAATGCCAAGGAATATTGTGGCCAAATTCTAAAAATAAATAGATAAAAAATAAATTCCAAAAATAAATAGATAAAAGAGAAAATCCTGCAAGAAGCTAGAAAGAAACAAGGAATCACAGTAAGGATTACACAGGACCTGGCAGCATCAACATTAAGGGATTGAAGGGCCTAGAATTCAATATTCCTAAAAGCAAGGGAACTTGGAATACAGCCAAGAACTCATTATTCAGCAAAACTGAGCCTTCTCTTCCAGGGCAAAAGATGGACATCTAATGTGACATTTCCAGCTTTTCCTGATGAAAAGAAAAGAGATTAATAGAAAATTTGGACTTTAAACAGTAGACTCAAGAGACACAAGAAAAGGTTAAAAAAGGAAAAAATAAGAAAAAACTGTTATCCAATAAGATAAAACTGTCTATATCCCTACCTGGGAGAAAGACTTTAATAACCCTTGAGAACTGTAACTCTATTAGAATTTAATTAGCCAGAAGAGATGGACACTCATGACTTATTCAAAAAATTACTATCTAATAAGATGAAACTGACTATATCTGTACTAGGGAGAAAGACTCTAATAATTCTCAATAATTGTAATGCTATTAGAGAGAATATACTTAGACAGAAGTGATGGACACTCATGACCTTTCCGTGACAAAGAATGATAAAAACAAGACCTACTTATGAAGGATGACAGTAAAGTGATGGGAGGATGGAGGAGACTGAATAGGCTAAGGTCCATTACATTAAAAGGTACAAAGGGCTTATTGCAATAGGAGAGGAAGAAGGGAGGAGGTAAGAACCTCCTGAATCTTCTCTCATCAGATTGACTTAAAATTAACATACATACACTCAGTTAAGTTAAGAAACTTATTTGTCCTTTAAAGTGTTAAAAGGAATGGGGACGGCTAGGTTGCACAGTGGATAGAGCACCAGCCCTGGAGTCAGGAGTACCTGAGTTCAAATCTGGCCTCAGACATTTAATAATTACCTAGCTTTTTGGCCTTGGGCAAGCCACTTAACCCCATTTGCCTTGCTAAAAACCTAAAAAAAATAAAATAAAATAAAGTGTTAAAAAGGAAAAGGGGAGGGGGAGGAAAGGGGGAACTAGCAGAAAGAAATGAAGAAAGAAGGGGCAAAGAGAAAGGGGAAAATTGGGGAGTGGTGTTGTGGATATAGGAGGGAAAACATACTGAAGGTGGTGATATTCAGAAACAAAATACCCAGGAAAAAGGATAAAGGTGAAAAGGGGGGTGGGGGGAACACAAACAGAAGGAAGATAACATGAAGGGCAATAAAGAGTTAGTAATTATAACTTCGAATGTGAATGGGATGAACTCTCCCTTAAAACATAAGCAAATAGCAGAGTAGATTAAAAACCAGAATCCTACATTATACTGCTTACAAGAAACTCATTTGAAGGAGAGAGATACATATAGAGTAAAGGTAAAAGGTTGGAACAAAATATATTTTGCTTCAGATGAAGTGAAAAAAGCTGGGGTAGCAATTCTTAACTCAGACAAAGCAGCTGTAAAAATAGATATTGTTAAAAAAAAATAAGGAAGGGAACTATATCCACCTAAAAGGTACCATAGATAATAAAGTAATTTCAATACTAAATATGTATGCACCCAATGGTGTAGCATCCAAATTCTTAGAGGAGAAGTTGAAGAAGTTACAGGAAGACTTAGACTGCAAAACTCTACTAGTGGGAGACCTCAACCTCTTGCTCACAGATATAGACAAATCTAACCATAAAATAAACAAAAAGGAAGTTAAGAAGGTAAATAGATTGGTAGAAAACCTATACATGATAGACTTATGGAGGAAATTGAATGGGGATAAAAAGGAATATACTTTCTTTTCTGCAGTACATGGCATTTACACAAAAATTGACCATGTACTAGGGCATAAAAACCTAATAATCAATTGCAAAAAGGCAGAAATAGCAAATACATCTTTCTCAGATCATAATGCAATAAAAAACAAATGTAATATTGGGTCAGGGAGATATAGACCCAAAACTAATTAGAAACTAAATAGCCTCATTTTTAAAGAATGAGTGGATCAAACAAATTATATAAAGAGTTATTTTATCCTAGATAATGACAATAATGAAACAACATGCCAAAACCACTGGGATACATGTTGGGGGGGGGGGGGTATATTATATCTTTTAATGCTTACATGAATAAATTGGAGAAAGGAAATCAATGAACTAAACATGCAACTAAAAAAAATTAGAGAAAGGACAAATTAAAAATCGCCAAATACCATATGAGAAATTCTAAAAATTAAAGGATAAATTAAGACAATCAAAAGTGAGAAAATGATAGAACATAAAACCAAGAACTGGTTT
Source organism: Macrotis lagotis (assembly GCF_037893015.1). Taxonomy (NCBI): domain Eukaryota; kingdom Metazoa; phylum Chordata; class Mammalia; order Peramelemorphia; family Peramelidae; genus Macrotis; species Macrotis lagotis. The sequence goes on along the minus strand of NC_133664.1, from coordinate 186,595,615 downwards.
TATGAATCAATAAAATTGATAAACCTCTGGACAATTTTTTTAAAAAAAGAAAGAAAACCAAATTGCTAGTATCATAAATGTAAAAGGTGAACTCACCATCAGTGAGGAAGACATTAAAGAAATAATTCGAGATTATTTTGCCCAACTCTGTGCCAATAAAGATAATCTAACTGAAATGGATGAATAATTACAAAAATATAAGTTGCCCAGGTTAAATGAAAGGGAAATTAAATACCTAAATAACCCTATCTCAGAAAAAAGAAATTCAACAAGCCATTATTGAACTCCCTAAGGAAAAATCTCCAGGGCTAGATGGAATCACAAGTGAATTCTATCCAACATTTAAGAAACAACTGGTTCCAATTCTATATAAACTCTATGGAAAAATAGGTGAAGACAGAAAGCTGTCTAACTCTTTCTATGACACCAATATCGTGCTGAAACCTAAACCAGGAAGAATTAAACAGAGAAAGAAAATTATAGACCTCTCTCCCTGATGAATATAGATGCAAAAATCTTAAATAAAATCTTAGCAAAATGACTACAACAAGTTATCAGTAGGATAATATATTATGATCAAGTAGGATTTATCCCAGGAATGCAGGATTGATTCAATTTTGGGAAAAATGTCAGTATAATTAATTACATCAAAAGCAAACCTATCAGAAATCATATGATTATATCAATAGATGCTGCAAAAGCTTTTGACAAATTAGAGTACCCATTCCTACTAAAATAAAAACTAGAGAGAGTAGGAATAAATGGATTGTTCCATAGAATAATAAATAATATCTATGTGGAACCATCAACAAGCATTATATGCAATGGGGATAGGCTAGAAGCATTCCCAATAAGATCAGGGGTGAAACAAGGATGCCCATTATCACCACTACTATTCAATATCATATTAGAACTGTTAGCTTCAAGGGGCAGCTAGGTGGCGTAGTGAACAGAGCACCGGCCCTGGAGTCAAGAGTACCTGAGTTCAAATCCGGCCTCAGACACTTAATAATTACCTAGCCATGTGGCCTTGGGCAAGCCACTTAACCCCATTGCCTTGCAAAAACTAAAAAAAAAAAAGAACTGTTAGCAAGGCAATGGAGGAATTAGAATAGGGAAGGAAGAGACAAAACTCTCTTTGCAGATGACGTGATGGTATACCTAGAGAATCCCCAAAAATCTTCTAAAAAACTAGGAGAAATAATTAACAACTTTAGCAAGGTTGCAAGATACAAAATAAACTCTCATGAATCCTCAACATTTCTATATATGACTAACAAAATGCATCAGAAAGAGCTTGAAAGGGAAATGCCATTCAAAGTAACTTCAGGCAATATAAAATACCTGGGAGTCTACCTGCCAAGGCAGATTCAGAAACTTTTTGAAAGCAATTACAAAACACTTCTCACACAAATAAAATCAGATTTAAATTACTGGGCAATTATCAACTTCCCATGGATAGGTAGAGCTAATATAATAAAAATGACAATTCTACCAAAATTAAACTACTTATTTAGTACCTACCAATCAAAATTCCAAAAAATTACTTTAATGAGTTTGAACAAATTGTAAGTAAATTCATATGGAGAAATAAAAAGTTGAGAATCTCCAGGGATTTAATGAAAAAAATGCAAAAGAAAGTGGCTTAGCCCTACCAGATCTAAAATTATAATTATAAAGCATCATGTTCTGTCTGGTATTGGCTAAAATATAGAGTGGTGGATCAGTGGAATGGACTAGGTGCAATAGCAGGAATTGATATAGTAATCTGCTTCTTGATAAATCCAAAGAGTCCAGCTATTGGGATAAAAAAACTCTCTGATAAAAACTGCTGGGAAAAATTGGAAGTTAGTATGGTAGAAACTTGGATTAGACCAACACTTTACACCCCATACCAAGATAAGATCAAAATGTCTACAGGATCTAGACATAAAAGATAATATTATAAACAAACTAGGAGATCAAGGAATAGTTTACCTGTCAGATCTATGGAAAGGGAAGCAGTTTATGACCAATGAAGAGATGGAGAACATCATTAAAAATAAACTAGACAGTTTTGATTATATTAAATCAAAAAGCTTTTGCAAAGACAAAACCACTGTAATCAAGATCAAAAGAAATGTAGTAAATTGGGAAACAATTTTTGCAACTAGTATTTCTGACAAAGGACTCATTTCTAAAATATACAGAGAACTGTGTCAAATTCTTTAAAAAAAAAAGACAAGCCATTCCCCAATTGACAAATGGTCAAAGGATATGCAAAGGCAATTTATAGATGAGGAAATTAAAGCAATCTATAGACATATGAAAAATTGCTCTAAATCACTACTTATTAGAGAAATGCAAATTAAAGCATCTCTGAGGTACCACCTCACACCTCCCAGACTGGCCAATATGACCAGAAAAGGCAATGATCAATGTTGGAAGGGATGTGGGAAATATTGTTGGTGGAGCTGTGAACTTGTGCATATCCTTTTATCCATCAATATCACTACTAGGTCTATACTCTGAAGAGATTATGAAAAAATGGTACAAACATCACTTGTTCAAAAATATTCATAGCAGTCCTGGTTTGTGATGGGAAAGAACTGAAAATTAAATGATTGTCCATCAATTGGGGTATGGTATAATAAACTGTGGTCTATGTATGTGATGGAACATTTGTTCTATTAGAACCCAGGAGGGATGGGAATTCAGGGAAACTTGGAAGGATTTGCATGAACTGATGCTGAGCAAGATGAGTAGAACCAGAAGAATATTGAAAACCCTAACAGCAACATGGAGGTGATGATCAATCTTAATGGATTTGCTCATTCGAACAGTGCAACGATCAGGCACATTCTGGGGTATCTGTGATGGAGAATGCCATCTGTAGCCTGAGAAAGAATTGTGGAGTTTGAACAAATACCAAAGACTATTACCTTTAATTTTAAAAAATGTTATCTTTTCATGAAATTTTGCTATATCTCATGCTTTATGTTTCTTCCTTAAGGATATGATTTCTCTCTCATCACATTCAACTTAGATCAAGGCATGCCATGGAAACAATATAAAGACTAACAGACTGACTTCTGGGGGGAGGGAGAAGCAAGATTGGGGGAAAAATTGTAAAATTCAAAAATAAATAAAATTTTTCTAAAACTAAAAAAATAAAAGACTGTTCACTATTCATGGTTGAGTAATGTACATATAATAAAATATCAATATTATCTGCAGTTTTGGCACTATCCCAAACAAATTTTCCAAAATGAAAAGATTTTAAAATTCATTCAAAGAAACAAGTTTGTAATCATAATGTAAATATGAGAAAAATGTATGAATGAAGGGTAATAGTATCACTGGACCTCAAACTGTATTACAAATTTAATGTTCAAAATTACTTGAAGTAGGCTTTTCTTTTTAAAAAAAAAAAAAGCCATACTCCATGACTTTTTTAAAAAGGGGTAGGGGCATGCTAGAAAAGATTTGATAAGGAAGAATAAAAACAACTGAAAAAAATAGTTCAGTTTATAAACTAAGCACATATCTTACTAGAGAAAAGACTATCTTTCTCAAGAATTACTAGAAAACTAGAAAACAATAGGATAGAAATAGGATTTATTTCAATGTCATATACCATTAAAAATTCTTAATAAAAATGATTTAAATATGAAAAGTCAAAGAATTTCTTTTTTCTTATTGATATTTTATTTTATCTTTCCAATTACATGTTATGAAAGTTTTTCAACATTAAGCCACATGCATATTTATGTTACACAATTTTCTTCCACCCTCCCTTCCCACCCTCCTCCCCTCAGCAGCAAACAGTCTAGTGAACATTTTACATGCACATTTGTGTTTAACATGTTTACATATTAGTCATTTTCTGTATGAGGAATTAGGGTTAAAGAGAAAGGAAAAAAATGAGATAATAGAAGTTTTTTTTTTCAAGAAAACACAGTACTCCTTCAGATTCTTTATTTGTTTGTTTCGTTTGTTTTCTTCATGTGGATGTAGATGGTGTTGTCCATACCAGGTCTCCCAGAGTAGTCCTAGATTTCTGAAATCCTGAGAAGAGCTGTATCCATCAAAGTTAATCAATTCACAATGGTGCTGTTAATGTGTACAATGATCTTTTGGTTCTGGTCCCTTCACTCATCAGCAGTTCCTGTAATTCTTTTCATGCTTTTCTAGAGTATAACAAATCATGGTTTCTTATAGAATAATAGCACTCCTTAACATTCATATACCATAGCTTGTTCAGTCATTCATCAAATGATGGGCATTCTCTCAAGTTCCAATTCTTTCCATTGCAAAAAGAGTCACTATGAATATTTTGAAACACATGGAAATTTTCCCATTTTTTTATGATTTCTTTTAGATATAGGCCTAGTTTTGGTCTTCCTGGATCAAAGCATATGATCAGTTTTATTGCACTTTGGGCATAGTTTCATATAACTCTCCAGAAGGCTTGAATTAGATCACAACACAACCAACAATGCATTAATGTCTCAAACTTCCCACAGCCTCTCCAACATTGATCATTTACCATTTTTTGTCATCTAAGCCAATCTTATAGATGGGAGGTCTTACTTCATTGTTGTTTTAAGTTGTATTTCTATAATCAGTAATGATTTGGAGCAAATATTCATATGATCATATATACATAGCTTTAATGTCTTCATTTGAAAACTGATATCCTTTGATCATTTCTTAATTGGGAAATGACTTGTAACCTTATGAATTGGATTGAATTCTCATTATATTTTAGAAATGAGACCTTGAGGGGGCGGCTAGGTGGCATAGTGGATAAAGCACTGGCCTTGGAGTCAGGAGTACCTGGGTTCAAATCTGGTCTCAGACACTTAATAATTACCTAGCTGTGTGGCCTTGGGCAAGCCACTTAACCCCATTTGCCTTGCAAAAACCTAAAAAAAATGAGACCCTGAAACAATTAACAACTTCAGCAAAGTAGCAGGATATAAAATAAACCTACATAAATCATCGGTATTTCTATACATGAACAACAAAGTCCAAGGGCAAGAGATAGAAAAAAGAAATTCATTTAAAGAAACTTCAGAAAACATAAAATACTTGGGAATCCAACACAAACCCAGCAATTGTATGAACACAATTACCAAACACAATATATACAAATAAAGTCAAATCTAAACAACTGGAACCCCTAGCTGTGAAAATTGTTTCCCAGCTTTCTGTTTTCCTTCTAATCTTGGTGGCATTGTTTTTATTACTGCAAAAATGTTTAAATTTAATATAGTCATAATCATCTATTTTGCAATTTATAATGTACTCTATTTTTGTTTTGTCATTAATTTTTCCCCTTTCCATAGATCTGATATATAGAATATTTCTTGATCTGTTAATTGGTCTATGGTATCACCCCTTTATGTCTAAATCCTGCATCCATTTGGAACTTATTTTCAGACAGGGCATGAAATGTGGGTCTATGCCTAGTATTTGCCATACTATTTTCCAGTTTTCCCATCAATTTTTGTCAAATAGTGAGTTACTATCCCAGATGCTAATATCTTTGACTTTGTCAAACAATAGATTACTATAATTATATACTACTGTTTCTTTTTTTCTTAACCAGTATCAGGCAGTTTTGATGACTCCCACTTTATGGTATAGTTTTAGATCTGGCAGAGCTATGCCCACTTCCATTACATTTTTTTCATCAAATTCCTTGATATTCTTGAATTTTTGTTAATCCAGATGAATTTTGTTACTATTTCTTCCCTCAATAAAATTGTTATTTGATAATTTAGTTGACATGGCACTGAATAAAGTAATTTAATGTGGGTAGAATTATCATTTTTACTATATTAGCTTGACATAAACTTGAGTATTGACAGTTTTCAAATTCTTTAGATCTGACTTTATTGACATGAAAATTGTTTTGTAGTTGTGTTTATACAATTTCTTGGTTTTTCTTGGAAGATAGATTCCCAAGTGTTTTGTATTGTCTGCAGTTCCTTTAAATGAAATTTCTCTTTCTGTCTCTCGTCCTTGGACTTTATTGTTCATATATAGAAATGCTAATGATTTATGTGGATTTATTTTAACCCTGCTATTTTGATGAAGTTATTAATCATTTCAAGTAATTTTTTGATGATTTTCTAGGGTCCTTTAAGTATACCATCAAATCATCTGCAAAGAGTAAAAGTTTTGCTTCCTTATTGCCAGTTGGAATTCTTTCATTTCTTTTTCATCTCTTATTGCTAAAACTAGTAATGGTGATAATGGGCAACCTTGTTTCACTCCTGATCTTATTAGAAACTCTCTTAATTTATCCCCATTATATATAATATTTGTTTTAGGTAGATACTGCTTATTATTTTAAGGAAAATTCAATTTATTCCTATACTCTCTAGTGTTTTTAATAGGAATGGATATTGTATTTTTGTCAAAGGCTTCTTCAGGTTCTATTGAGATAATCCTAAAATTTCTGTTGGTTTTATTATTGATTTGCTCAATTATGTTTAAATGTTTTCCTAAAATTGTACCATCCCCGCCTACCTGATCTCTTTGCTAGAATTTTATTTAAGATTGCATCAAAATTCGTTAGGGAGATCAGCCTATAATTTCTTTGTCTGTTTTGATCCTCCCTGGTTTAAATATCAGCATGATATTGGTGTCATAAAAGGAATTTTGAAGAACTCCTCTTGTTTTTAAAATAGTTCATGTAGAATTTGAATTAATTGTTTCTTAAATGTTTGGTAGAATTCACTTGTGAATCCATCTGGTCCTAGAGATTTTTTCTTAAGAATTTTATTTTGATTACTTTAATTTCTTTTTCTGAAATGGGGTTATTTAAAAATTTCATTTCCTCTTCCATTAATCTGGGTGGTTTATAATTTTATAAATATTCATCCATCTCACTCATTATCAAATTAATTAGCATGCAATTATGTAAAATAGCTTTGAATTAACCCTCTAATTTCCTCATTGTTGGTGAGTTCACCCTTTTCATTTTTGAGACTGATAATCTGGTATTCCTTCTTTTTTAATAAGATTAACCAAAGGTTTATCTATTTTATTATTTTTTCATAAAACAAATTCAGTTTTATCTATTAGTTCAATGGTTTTCTTGTTTTCAATTTTATTAATCTTGCCTTTGATTTTCAGAATTTCTAATTGGGTATTTAATTGGATATCTTTAATTTGCTCTTTTTCTAGTTTTTTTAGTTGCATACCTAATTAATTGTTCTCTTTCTCTATTTGATTCATATAAGTATTTAGAGATATGAAATTCCCCCTAAAAACTACTTTGGTATTTTTGATATGTCTAATTGCTATCATTTTATTGGAAGAAATGATTATTTCTTTTTTTATTTTAATTTTTATTGAATTTTATAATTTTTCTCCTAATCTTGCTTCCTCCCCCCACCCCCCCACAGAGGGCAGTTTGATAGTCCTTACATTGTATACATGCTATACATTGATCAAAAATGATTAATTATTTCTATGATTTATTGTTTGATCCATTTGTTCTTTAAAATAAAATTATTTAGCTTCCAATTAATTTTTGGTTTATCTTCCCATGACCTTTTACTACATGTTATTTTTATTGCATCCTGACCTAAAAAGTGTGTATTTAATAATTCTTCCTTTCTGCATTTTATTATAAGGTTTTTATCCTCTTGTACATGGTCAATTGTGAAAAAGATGTCATATACTGCAGAGAAAAAGGTATGTTGTTTTCTATCTCCATTAAGTGTTTGCCAGAGATCTACATATCAAAGTTTTCTGAGGTTTTATTCACCTTCTTAACTTCCTTCTTATTTATTTTATAGTTAGATTTATATCATTCTAAGAAAGGGAGGGAGGTTGAGATTCCCCCTCCCAATTTTAGTTTGCTGACTATGTTGTTTTGTAATTCATTTCGTTTTTCTTCTAAGAATTTGGAAGCTATACCTCTAGGTGGATATGCATTTAATAATGATATAACTTCATTGCCTATGGTACCTTTTAAGATGATGTAGTTTCCTACAATCTTTACAACTAATGATTCTGACAAAGGACTCATTTCTAAAATATACAGAGACCTGAGTCATATTTTTAAGACAAAAAGCCATTCCCCAATTGATAAATGCTCAAAGGATATGCAAAGGCAATTTACAGATGAGGAGATCAAAGCAATTCATAGCCATATGAAAAAATGCTCTAAATCATTAATTATTAGAGAAATGCAAATTAAAGCTTCTCTGAGGTACCACCTCACACCTCTCAGATTGGCCAATATGACCAGAAAGGATGATGGTCATTGTTGGAAGGGTTGTGGGAAATCTGGAACACTATTACACTGTTGGTGGAGCTGTGAACTCATCCAACACTTCTGGAGAGCTATTAGGAACTCCGCCCAAACAGCAACAAAAATGTGCATACCCTTTGACCCAGCAATACCACTACTGGGTCTATATCCTGAAGAGATAGATGATGAAAAAGTGTAAAAACATCACTTGTACAAAAATATTTATAGCAGCCCTCTTTGTGGTGGCAAATAATTGGAAATCAAGTAAATGTCCTTCAATTGGGGAATGGCTTAGCGAAATGTGGTATATGTATGTCATGGAACACTATAGTTCTATTAGAAACCAGGAGGGATGGGATTTCAGGGAAGCCTGGAGGGATTTGCATGAAATGATGCTGAGTGAGATGAGCAGAACCAGAAAAACACTGTATACCCCTAACAGCAACATGGGAGTGATGATCAGCCTTGAAGGACTCACTCATTCCATCAGTGCAACAATCAGGAGCAATTTTGGGCTGTCCACAAAGGAGAGTGCTATCTATATCCAGATAAGGAGCTGTGGAGTTTGAACAAAGTTTAAGGACTATTCCCTTTAATTTATAAAAAAAACATATCTTATTGTCTGATCTTGTTACCTCTTAGACTTCTTGTCTCTTCTTTAGGGATATGATTTCTCTCTCATCACACCCAATTTGGATCAAGGTACAACATGGAAACAAAGTAGAGACTGACAGATTGCTTTCCATGGGGGGGGGGGAGTAAGAAAGTAAGATGCGGGGGGGGGGGGGGGGGGGGGGAATTGTAAAATTCAAATAATATTTTTAATAAAAATGAATTTTTAAAAATTAAATTAAAAAAAAAGAATGAACTTGGTTTAAAGCTTACTATTCCTTTAACTGACAAGTTGAATAAAAAAACATTTGGGGAAAAAATTATCAAACTCCAGAGTCTGGGTTAGTGTGTGTGTGGCAGGTGAGTAATCTGACAGTTTAAGAGAAAAAACAAAAACAAAAACTTTGCATTATTATTTGAATGAGAGTCAGAAATCCTGTGTTTTGGCACTTAAAATCTTTGAAACTTCAAAAAAACTTCAAAAAAAACAAAGTTTTAGCTACTCACCCTTTTGTATTTGAACACAAAAAGATGATATTTTAACTCTATATTTAAATTGATGATGTATGACGGTTACCTGAAGGGACATTTCAAGCATATTTTCTATTTTTTATTTTCTTCTGACTTGTTTTGAATTTTAGTTTCTTATTGGAATTCTTTCAGATGAAAGGAAATCATGCTTTCAAAGTGTTTCCATACATAAAATTCCTATTTGAATTTTATTCTCTTGAATTCCTTATAGGAATATTCTTATTCAATACTTGTGAACTATAAATTATAATATATTGAAATTGAGTTTGGTCTATGTCATGAGTGTGTGAAATTCTCTCTCTCTCTCTCTCTCTCTCTCTCTCTCTCTCTCTCTCTCTCTCTCTACCGGTGACATTTATTGATTTTTTTTAAAAATAGCATTACCCCTACTCAGAAAGGATGTAAAGTGAGTTTCATATGTTTCTCTAAAGTGATGTTTTGGATGCTTCCAAAAAATGGTAAATTGAGGAATTATTCAATTAAAGACTCTGGGACCGAATAATATGAATAATTTGTTTTTGATGTATTTTAGAGTTACCTGCTCCCAAACTATAGTGAATACTGATAATCTAGTAGAGAAAACTCTTCTCTCTTGCTGTACAATTCTATATCTCCTTTCTCTTCCTCTCCCTTCCCCTTTTCTTTCCTTCCTCCTTCCTTTCCCCCTCTCCTTCTTTTCCTTCTTCTTCCTCTCTTCCCTACCCCCACCTCTTCCTCACTTCCTCTCTATTCTCTGTCCTTTCCTTTCTCCTCAAAGTTCACAAGACTATTGGACATATATAAAATAAGCACATGTTGGAGCAGCTATGTGGTACAGTGGATAGAGCACCGGCCCTGGAGTCAGGAGGACCAGAGTTCAAATGTGGCCTCAGACACTTAATATTTACAAAGCTATGTGGCCTTGGGCAAGTCACTTAACCCTATTGCTTTGCCAAAAAAATAATAAGCACATGTTAGCCAGAAAAGTCTTATTAATAGTTATGAAGAAGAACATAGGCACATATCTGTTCATTTACATAAACAGTGTAGGGATGCAGGCAGCAAAAATGAAGACATGCATGTGTTTTGGAGTTTCCACAGACCTGGTAAAATAGAAATACTCCTAACAAGACTTGCTACAGTTGCTAGTTTTTGTCAGGACTATAAAGTGATATTTCTGAGTTTAAATTAGAAAAGAGCTATGAATGCAAGATTTGTAATCTTTGGGGCGGCTAGGTGGCGCAGTGAATAGAACACCAGCCTTGGAGTCAGGAGTACCTGGGTTCAAATCCAACCTCAGACACTTAATAATTACCTAGCTGTGTGGCCTTGGGCAAACCACTTAGCCCCATTGCCTTGAAAAATCTAAAAAAAAAAATGTATCTTTCTTGAAAAGTGATGGTATATTTGTGGATGTTTTTACAATTGTTATGAAGTTATATCTTAAATTTAGTAAATTGATGGGTCAAATATTTCAGTGAATTAACACTAGTACCTTAGTGACATTCCTTCATAATAATAATAATAGTTATAATAGTAATAATAATGATGAGGTTGTTGATGATATTGTGCTTTTTGTCTCCTCTGATTTTATTTTATTTCATACTTCCAGAAACTACCTAAGATATGAATTTTAGATGATCATCAACCTTGTAACTCCTAAATTTGGATCTTACCCCTAAGCAGTGTATGAATTTCCTAACTTTTTCCATCCTTTACTGGCACTTGTTGTTTTCCCCAATTCTGGGCACTCAATTTTCCCTAGTGTGAACCTTGGAAACAATTGAACAGTGACAAAAGTTGTTTGGGGTTTTTTTTTAAGAGTAAAGAAAGTAATTCTAAATAGCAGAATCATCATCCAGAAATGTAAGTTGCAAGAACTGTGGTTTTTAATGTATCAGTTTCAGCCTTGAGAGTTTACCAGTGGGAAGTTGAGGCGGAAAAGTTCTAAAATTTGTCAATGTAATTTTAGAAAAAACTAGATTTATATGAATAGTTTTGTTTTTAACATAACCTGAATTCCCCTTGGAACTTCGCTCTCTTGTTCCCCAAATCACCATTTAAGACAAATGCTATTTTTAAAGAGAGAAAAAGTTTTATCATAACTAGCCAGCTTGGCGAACAAAACAAAACAAAACAAAAAATCTGATGCTTTCTGTAATTTTCAATACACTGAACCCCCTCCCCCCCCACCAACCTCTGAAAAAAGGCAAAAAGAGTTTTCTTCCCATATCTTCTTTATATCCAATTATGTTCTATAACATTGTAACATTCAGATTCAGTTGTTTTGTTTTGTTTTTTTTAAGTTATATTGATGTAGACATTCTGAATATTGTTTTCCTGGATTTTCTTAATTCACTCTAAATGAATTCATAGCAGTCTGTCAGCATTTGTATTCACCAAGTTTGTCATTTCTTATGGCACAGCAATATTTCTTTTATTCTTTTATTATACTTATTTTTTTTTGCAAGGCAATGTGATTAAGTGACTTGCCCAAGATCACACAGCTAGGTAATTATTAAGTGTCTGAGTTCAGATTTGAATTCAGGTCCTCCTGACTCCACAACTGGTGCTCTATCCACTGCACCACCTAGCTGCCACAACAATAACATTTTTTATGGCACAGTAATATTCAGTCACATTAAGGTGCCACAGATTTTTTAGCTATTACCCAATTGATGGGTTTCTATGTTTCCGGTTCTTTGCTTCTACAAAAAAGTGCTATTACAATTATTTTTGTGTTTAAGGAGTCTTTCACTTTAGCAATGACCTTTATGAGGTATATTCCTAGCAGTAGTAAATGAACATTTTGGTTATTTTATCAGTATAATTTCATATTGCTTTCCAGAATAGTTGTACCAATCCATACCAATCAATATATTAATTAGTGTACCTATATTTCCACAACTCTTCCAACTTTGACCCGTCTTATATTTATGTCATCTTTTGGCAATATAATCTTGAACTTTTACAACATGAGTTTACCATGTTCAGTAAAGAAAATCTGAAGTATTCTATTTGAGTGATTCTATGTGAATTTCATAAATCTGCTAGTCTACTGATGATTAGATTGAGTGGATTGAGGCTTTAAGACACATGAACAGCAAATGAAAAATAGAAATTGGCCATAACGCATAAGAGAATTACAAATAAGCCATAGTGGTTTTCATAGCAGCAAAGGTTAGGGCCATGCATAAGGAAGAAGATACTTTTTGCCCATATTACAAGAGTAAATTAGAAAAAAAGGGCAATATAGTTGTTACTCTAGCACTATCACCAGCAACCAGGAACTAAACATGAGAACAAGTATGATAATATATACAAATCTTTATAAAACTTAAAACATTCTATAATATCAGTTGTTTTTTAATTTTTTTCTTTCCCTTGTATGAGGAATGATTTCTTTAATCCTTAATGAGGAATTTGTGTTTTAAATGATGTGTTTAATTCAAAGCAAAATCGATTTAATTGAATGCATGAAACAAAAGACTGAGTCAAGGTCCTAATTCCACAAAGAACACAATTAGAGAAAAAGAAAATCAATTATTTGGAACAATATAGGTGACGATAATTTCAAATACCTAAAATGTAATGCAAATAATTGAAGTTGTTATGTATTTCAATTCTTTTTTGGAACAAGTAATAACATTGAATTGTTACAAATTAATTGTCATATGGAAGAATTTCCTGCATCATGAAGTAAAATGCAAATTACTGTAGGCTTTGGGGTTTGTTTCCAAGATCCTGGATACTGAATCAATGATTCCTTGACTATTTTGGAATTTACACAACATGTTTTCAAGGGTTTGCCTATTTTTCATGGGTGGAACAGGATTTAATTTGACTTACTAGTTTCAGTTTATTCTAAATACTTCTAACTACTCTTTTTGGTATATACTAAAAAAAATACTATTTTTAATGTCTGGCTGACATTAATCTTTCCATAGATTTTGAAAAGAGATTTATTTGGTATGAAATATTTGATTTTAGATCTGAAATTAGAAGTTTAGGGGAAAAATAAAATATCTCAAAATTTTGGAAAGACTTATCAGGAACTTTATAAGAGAAGAGAATAAATCATCTGTTAGCTGCTAAAGCAGCAAACTTGTGAGTACTTGGTAATACAATTAAAGATAAAATAGTTAAGTATCTCCATTATAATTTATAGAGGTAATTTAATATGTATTTGCCATGATAAAATATTATAAATTGTGGTATTTATATAACCATTTTGATGCAACCATTTGGAGCTTATAATTTGTTTTCCTTTTGCAGCTTGTTTTTTTTATTCATGTCTAACATTCGATTTTTTAAAAAAATATTGCACAACAAATTCTCTCCCTATTATCCCTCCCCATCCCCTGAGAAGGCAAGCAATATGATATCAATTATACATGTTAAGTCTTAAAAATAATTTTTCCACATTAGCCATGTGATAAAATAATAAAAAACAAGAAACATAAAGTACAAAAAGTATGCTTCAGTCTGTACGCAGAGTTTATCAGTTTTCTCTCTGGATGTGGATAGTTGTTTTTAGCATAGGTCCTTTAAAATTGTGTTGAATCATTGCCTTGATCTGAGAAGTTAAGTCTTTCACAGTAGATCAATATTGTTACTGTGTACAGTGTATGAATTCTACTCACTTCACTTTGTAAAAGTTCATAGAAGTCTTTCTAGGTTTTTCTGAAACCATCCTGCTTCAACTGTTTCCCAGTTAATGGGCATCCTCTCAAATTTCAATTCTTTGACAATACAACAGTTACGATAAACATTGTTGTACATTTAGGTGCTTTTCCCTTTTCTTTGATATATTTGGGATACAGAGCTAATATTGCTAGGTTGAAAGAAATGCTTGGTTTTATAGTCTTTTGTTTGGAGTTTGTTCTCCAAAATATCTGGACCAGTTTCCCAACTCCACCAACAGTGCATTAGTGCAGCTCTTTTCCCACATCCCCTCCAGCATTTGTCATTTCCCTAATATATGATAGGTATGAAGTTGTACCTCAGACTCGTCTATTTATAGGTTTGATTTCTTTTTCTATGATCTATTCAAAAGTTTTCACCATGTATCAATGGAGAAAGGGCTTTATTTTTATAAATTTGATTCAGTTACTATATATTTGAGAAATGAGGCCTTTATCAGAGAACCATGCTCTAAATTTGTCCTCAGTTTCCTAATTTCCTTCTAATTTTCATCTCATTGGTTTTTGCATTCACAAATTAATTTCATATAATAAAAATTATTCATTTTACTTTCTATGATCTGATCTATCTTGTTTGGTCATAAACCCCTACCCTTATCCACATAAATAACAGATAAATTTTTTCATGATCCCTAACTTACTTATGAATTTACTCTTTAAGTCTAAATCTATTTTTAACCTTATGTTAGTATACAGTGTGAGATGTTGACCTACATCTAGTTTTTCCCAAGGCACTTCCCAGTTTCCCAGCAATTTTTGTCAAATGATAAATTCTTACCCCACTCCCAAGAAGTTGGATTTTTGAGTTTATAAACCATTAGATTACGAATGTTTAGTATAATCAATTTTTACCTGCCTCATTTCTTTCTTACCTAGCCTTAATCACTAATTGGGCATTGCCTCAGTCAAACTGAAAATTAAAGACATTAGCTCAAAAAACATTGAAATGTCCCACTGCAACCAGGACCATCACCAGATGTCATGATCTATGGCTTACAACAGGACCCAGATAGCACTAGAGGAAAGAGTGAGGCTGGTGACTTTGCACAGCTGTCCACCTACCTTAGATCCAATTCACTTGTACACCATGGCATCACCTCCCTGATGTCATGGTCTTCCAAGGTGACACAAGTTTCTCTAAACATTGTAGTTGCCAAACAGCTTCCTCTTGTGATGGGCAAAAAAATTAAATGACTGAGGAAACACACTTCCAAGGATATTGATTTATTAAGCAATGCATGCCAATTGCCCAAGACATCAGGAACAGTTCCTTCCTCAGTTTAGAGCTGAATTTAGGATTGAACTTAGGATTCTATAGGGTTTTTATGCATTAAAACCAATTAATCAAATAGGACCAATTAACTAAAAGAAACAATTATTCAGAATATAAAATTAAACAATATGATTTATAATGAAGGAAAAATTAAAGACTTTCTAAGTTGAGAAGAAGAGAAACAAGTGCAATTCCCTGAAATCAGAAAAAGGATGTCCCACTCTCTGCAAATGTTTATATTCAATCAAAAGGATATGGGAACAATAATCAATTGATCAATATGAGATCACTTTTGAAATAAGACTTATAGATTCCTTCAGATGTATTATTGTAAGAAAACTCCTTGCATCAATTTTTAGATCTGACTAGGTTTCTGGTCAGCATAACCTAGGTCATTTTTAAGAGTCTATAAGTATTAAGAATGCAACAAATTTCCATAATTGAATTAAATTTTCTCATAAGATAGAAATTGAATTGGAATCTTAATTAAATAGAATGGAAACCGAGCTAGTTGCAGAATTGAGTTAAAAGATGCAATCAGGAGGGGCGGAGCCAAGATGACAGCAAGAAGGAATCAAGTCTTAGGTGCTCTCTGATAAAAGGTGAAACTAAGGACTCTAACTAAACTTTCAAGAGACAGAACCCACAAAGGGAACCAGTGAGGCAGTTCTCCTACTCAAGGTAACCTGGAAAAGAGCAGAAAGGCTCTGCTCCCCGAGGTCGGAGGGGCAGCCCGCCAGAGGGGTGGCCCTCCAGAGTGAAAGAACTTCAGCCTCCCAGAGGCAGCCCCAGGGCACTGGGAGCCGAGGCTTACAGCAGCAGAGGAGTCTCCTGAGTTGCACCCCGGAGAGCACCGGGCACAAAGTGGGGGAACAGCAGGGGACCTCTGCCAGAGCAAGCACATGGAACCCAGCCTTCAGGGCACACAGCCAGCAGCTTGGTCTTTCCCCAGCCCTGATCCAGGAAACAGAAGCAGGAGGAGCCAGTAAGCAAGAGCCTCCAGGGCATGAGCCCATTGAGCTGAGGGAGGGGAGTGAAGAGAGACTGCAGAGCTCTGTCCTCTGCCTCTGGAACAGGACTCTGGGGTTCTGACCACATTCAGATCCTGATCGCAGTCTAGGCCCCCCCATAGAAAAGCAGGCCCCCCCCACCTCAGCTCCATGGCCAAGGGGGCCGCTTATGGTCATTCACAGACCAAGAGGGAGGACAGAGCCTCACACACACTGAGACCCTTGTGGGAGTGTCCCAAAAGCTCAGGAAGCACCCCAAAACCAGGCTCAGGCTGGGAAAATGAGGAAGCAGAGAAATAAGATGAAGACCATTGAGAAATATTTTGCTCATGAGCCCAAGAAGGATCAAAATACTCAGTCTGAAGATGAGTAGGTACAAGCTCCTGCATCTAAAGACTCCAAGCAAAACAGAAATTGGGTTCAGGCTATGACAGAGCTCAAAAAAGACTTTGAAAATCAAATGAAAGAGTTGGAAGAAAAACTGGGAAAAGAAAGGAGAGAGATGTAGGAAAAACATGAAAATGAAGTCAGCAGCTTAGTCAAGGAAATTCAAAAAAATGCTGAAGAAAATAGCATGGTAAAAACCAGCTTAGGTCAAATGGATAAAACAGTTCAAAAAGTTATTGAGGAGAAGAATGCCTTAAAAAGCAAAATTGGTCAGATGGAAAAAGAGATAAGAAAACTCTCGGAGGAGAACAAATCCTTCAGACAAAGAATAGAATTCAGGGAGATTGATGAATTTACCAGAAATCAGGAATCAATACTTCAAAACCAAAAAAATGAAAAATTAGAAGAAAATGTGAAAATCTCATTGAAAAAACAACTGATATGGAAAACAGACTTAGGAAAGATAATTTAAAAATTATTGGAATACCTGAAAGTCATGATCAGGAAAAGAGTCTTGACATCACTTTCAAAGAATTACTACAGGAAAATTTCCCTGATATTCTAGAAGCAGAGGGCAAAATAGAAATGGAGAGAATCCAGCGATCCCCCCAAGAAAGAGATCCCCAAAAAACCAACCCCCAGGAATATTATAGCCAAGTTCCAGAACAACCAAGTCAAAGAGAAAATATTACAAGCAGCCAGAAGCACAGTTCAAATATCATGATGCTGCAGTCAGGATCACACAGGACTTAGCAGCAACTACATTGGAAGCTTGTGGGGCTTGGAATGTAATATACAGGAAGGCAAAAGAGCTTAGAATGCAGCCAAGAATGAACTACCCAGCAAGGCTGAATGTCCTTTTCCAGGGGAAAAGATGGACTTTCAATGAACCAGGGGAATTTCAATGTTCCTTTTGGAATGGCCAGAGTTGAACAGAAGGTTTGATCTTCAGATACAGGACTCAGGTGAAGCACAGAGATTGGAGGAGAGGGGGGAAATATGAGGGACTTAATGATGATGAACTGCATGTATTCCTGCATAGAAAAATGACACTGATAATACTCACATGAACCTCCTCAGTTAATAGAGCAGGTAGAGGGAGCTTTTATAGTTGAAGCAAAGGAAAAAGCTGAATTTGAAGATAAAATATGGTATAAAAATGGAGTCAATAGAAAAAAAAGGGAAATATAATGGGAGAAAGAAAAAGGAGAGGGGGAATAGGCCAAGATATTTCATATAATAAGATTTTTTTATTATTACAATGAGCTATTGCAATGATATGGAAGGGGGGAGGCAAGGAGGAATGAGGGAACCTCTGCTGTCATCAGAGGTAGCTAGGAGAGGAAACAGCATATATACTCAATGGGGTATAGGCATCTGGAGTAAGAAGCGGGGGGGTGGGGGGAGCAGGGGGAAGGGGGGGATGTGAATAAAGGAGGAGAGGATGGACCATGGGGGGAGAGTGGTCAGATATAACACATTTTCTTTTTCACTTCTTGCAAGGGGCTGGGATTGGAAGGCCTGTCCAGGACCCTAGGGCCAGGTGGATTCTGGGCCTAAGAGGTAGTATGGGGGCTCAGGTATGGGGGCTTCTTGGCCCCAGGACCAGGGATCTGTCTGCTGCGCCACTCAGCGACCCTACAGCAGAGTCAGAGTGAAAGGAGAGAGAAAATATAGTACATGGTAATGGAGAAATAAGAAAGGAGGGAGTTGCGATCAACAATGGCAACATTGGAAAAATATGGAAGTAACTTTTGCAATGGACTTGCCATAAAGAACGTGATCCACCCATGACAGAGTTGTTGGTGTTGGAACAAAGACTGAAGCACATTTTTCATTACTATTATTATTATTATTTGGGGGAGGGTGCATGGCAAATGGGGCTGGGTGGCCTGCCTGGGGTCACATAGCAGGGTGATTTTTGGGTGTCTGGGGCCGGATTTGGACCCGGGTGCTCCTGACTCAAGGGCCAATGTTCTGTCTGCCACCCAGCCACCCCTACTATTATTACTATTTTATTTTATTTTGGGTCTTTTTTTTTCTTCTTTTAGGTTTTTGCAGGGCAGTGGGGATTGGGTGGCTTGCATGTCACACAGCTGCGTGATTGTTGAGTCTACGGGGCTGGATGTGGGCTCGGATGCTCATGGCTCTAGGGCTGGTGCTTCGTCCATTGCACCACCTGGCCATACCTACAATTATTACTATTATTCTTTTTTTAATTTTAATTTTTTTCTCTCCCCTTTACTTTATCGCCCAAGCAAGTCTATATTCATGGGGGGAGGGGTATTTTGTTTACTCTTAAACAAGAATATTTTATTAATGTAAAAAAACATTTGCACAAAATGAGAATTAAAAAATAAAATTAAAAAAAAGATGCAGTGTGGTTCACTCAATTCCCATCACCACTTGCTGCCTTAATTTCCCCAGTTCCCTCCCTGTCTTGCAACTAGTGCTAGTACTGGGGTAAACTGTAATCTCTTTGTGGACAATCATCAGATCCCCTTACTATCACTGTCTTGAGTTCCCAAAGTTGTTGCTCTTATTGTCCCTGCCTCTAAGATGTTTGTACCACTGTGGGCTCCAAGTCAGTCTCTACACTGGTATCACAGACTTCTCCTTCTGATCTTCTAGGTTGACTTAGGCTAGAAAAATATGTCAACCCAACTTTGTCTGCATTATTTTAAAGTTATTTTGAGGGGAATGTTGGGAGAGATCAACTGCTTACTGTCTTCTACCATCTTGATTCTGCCCACAGAAGTCTCATATTATCCTATTAGATTTTTATTTTCTACACTTAATTGAATGTTCCTATTTTAGTGGATTTCCTGAATAGTAGACCAAATCAGTGATAGAAATGAATATTATGTTGGATATATTGATCAATTAGCAATCCACCAATAAAGTGTGAGTTTTAGACCAGTTATGGCAGTGTTACTGGAAAACACACTTAAAGTCACAATAATGACCATGTGGATCATTGGAATATGAAAGGCTCATAAATAAGTGATCATACTTTAGAATGATATGGAACTTTAGGTTTTAATCTCTTTTTCATATAGGTAAAGAATCTGCGGTATAGAGGAGCCAAGTAATTTTCTCAAAAAAAAAAATCAAGGATTCAAACTAAGGCTCCCTAACTCCAAAAATCTAGTGCTCTTTCCGTATGATGTTTCTGAACACATACATAGAGCAGTAAATGAAAGGATTTTTGAAATGATCTCAAGAAAGTAGTGGCAGAACTTTTCTAGATATGCTACTATATTTTCTTTCCTTGCAAGAGTCAGTTTCTGATGATACCCCTCACATAGTTTGAAGACAAATTACATTAAGTGATTAATTTGGAGCCAAAAGAAGCTAGATCTTTTAAAATATTTAAGTCATTCTCTAATTTCCATGCCAGAAATACTTGAGTCAATTAGAGAATCTTCTAACCCTTTTATAATCAATTCTTCTAGAGCTTGAAAATATAATCAGTATTTCAATAATGATCTGTGATGCCATCTAACACGCATATAGAAATGGCACAAATATTTCCAAAGTCAGACCAAGATAAAACATTTCTAAGATAGCTGTACATTTAAAATCCAGTGACACAAAGAAACAAAGGATAAGAGTATGCCTTTGAAGCAATTACACTTTTCTACCCCCCCTTAAGCATCCTCTATTTTATAGAATATTCTCTTATCCCGCCTTGAGCAGTAATGATTTCCAGATAAATACTATTCCAATAGTCTTCTTCCTGATCTAGTTCTGGGTATTTCCAGGGTATTTCTAACTACTAAAGGCATTATCACTTTGATAGAAGACTTTGACAAAGATAAAGACGCCATAATTATTGTAAACTTAATTTATTTTATGTATGAGTCAAAGACTACGAAAGCCTTTAATCTTTTTATGTTTCATTGCCAATGTCAAGAGATCTTAAATCTAATTGAGAGAAATGATATATTAGTGATGGGGTATTTCAAATTATCCAGACTCTGGATAAGCATTGACACTGATAACTTTTTTATTGGTATCTTATTTTAATATTCCAATTACATGTTATGAAAGTTTCTCAACATTCATTCACTTATTTATGTTACACATTTTTCTACCACCCTCCCTTCCCATCCCCCTTCCCTTAATGGCAAACAATATGGTAAAATTTGAACACATACATTTGTGTTTAACATGTTTACATATTAATCATTTTGTATATGAGGAATTAGGACTAAGGTAAAAGAAAGAAAACCATGAGATAGGAAGGAAAGACATAAGAAAAATTTTTTAAAAGTGAACATAGTATCCATTCAGATTCTGTGAGTATTTTGTTTGTTTTGTTTTTTCCTCTGGATGTAGATGGCATTGTTAAGAGATCTTCCACAATTGTCCCAGATCTCTGAACTGCTGAGAAGAGTTGCATTCATCATAGTTGATTAACTTACAATGTTGTTTTAATGTACAATATTCTCTTGGTTCTGCTTGCTTCATTCAGCATCAGTTCCTGTAATTCTTTCCATACTTCTTTAAAGTTCAATCTTTCAGGGGTAGCTAGGTGGCAAGGGGCGGCTAGGTGGTATAGTGGATAAAGCACCGGCCTTGGGTTCAAATCCAGTCTCAGACACTTAATAATTACCTAGCTGTGTGGACTTGGGCAAGCCACTTAACCCTGTTTGCCTTGCAAAAACCTAAAAAAAAGAATAAAGTTCAATCTTTCTTGATTTCTTATAGAATAATAATACTCCATGAGATTCATGTACCCTAATTTGTTTAACCATTCCCCAGTTGATAGGCATTCCCTCATTTTGTCACTACGAAAAGAGCAACTATAAATATTTTTGATAATGTGAGAGTTTTCTCATCTTTTGTTGGATGTGTGTGTGTATGTGTGTGTGTGTGTGTGTGTGTGTGTGTGTGTGTGTGAGAGAGAGAGAGAGAGAGAGAGAGAGAGAGAGAGAGAGAGAGAGAGAGAGAGAGAGAAATACGGAATTTTCTTTTGTATATAGGCCTAGTATTGGTATTGCTGGATCGAAGACTATGCTTAAGATGAAGATTATTTACTGTTCTGTGGATGTAGTTCCATATTGCTCTACGCTCTCCACCAACAATGCATTAAATATCTCAATCTTGCCACAACCTCTCCAACATTGATCATTTTCTCTTTTTGTCATCTAAGCTAATTTAATAGGTGTGAGGCGGTACCACATATTTCTTTTAATTTACATTTCTCTAATCAGTAATGTCTTGGAACATTTTTCATATGATTATATATAGGTTTGATTTCTTTGGTTGAAAACTGCCTGTTTAACTATTTATCAATTGGGGAATGATTTGTAAGCTTATAAATGTGATTGCATTCTCTATATATTTTAGAAACCTAAAACATATTTATCAGAACCCCTAGCTGTGAAAATTATTTCTCAGCTTTCTGTTTTCCTTCTAATCTTGGTTGCATTTGTTTTATTAGTGCAAAACCTTTTAAATTTAATATAGTCATAATAATCTATTTTGCAATTTATAATGTACTATATATTTCTTGCTTTTTTATAAATTTCTCCCCTTTCCGTACATCAGACCAAGTATTTCTTGATCTGTTAATTGGTCTATGGTATCACACTTTATGTCTAAATCCTTTACCCATTTTGACCGTTTTTTTGGTGTATAAGGTGTGAGTGATTCTATGCCTAGTTTTTATCATACTATTTTCCAGTATTCCCAGCAAATTTTGTCAAATAGTGTGTTCTTATCCCAAAAGATAATGTCTTTGGGTTTGTCAAGGAATAGATTACTCTAATCATTTACTATTATTTCTTTCGTACCTCTTTTAATCTACTGGTTCATTATTCTATTTCTTAACCAGTAAGCACTTTTGATGACTGTTTCTTCATAGTATAGTTTTAGACCTGGCAAAGCAAGGCCACCTTCCTTTGCACATTAATTTAACAATTCCTTTGATCCTCTTGACCTTTTGTTGTTCCAAATACATTTTGTGAATAATTTTTCTAGCTCTGTAAAATTGTTTTTTGTTAGTTTGATTGTTATTCTAAATTTTTATTATACTAGCTTGTCCTAACCATGAGCAATTGATATTTTTCTAATTGTTTAGATATGGTTTTGCTTTTGTCCCTTCTTTTTTTGGGGGAGGTGTGTAAAGCAGTAGGGTTAAGTGACTTGCCCAAGGTCACACAGCTAGGTAATTATTAAGTGTCTGAGGCTGAATTTAAACTCAGGTCCTCCTGATTCCAGGGCTGGTGCTCTATTCACTACATCACCTAGCTGCCCCTGATATGACTTTATTTATGAGAAAAGTCTTTTGTAATTGTGTTCATACAGTTTCTGGATTTGGCTTGGGAAGTAGATTCCCAAGGATTTTATCTTGTCTACAGTTACATTAAATGGAATTTTTCTTTCTATCTCTTGACCTTGGGCTTTGTTGCTCATATATATAAATTCTGAGGTTTTATGTGGATTAATTTTATATCCTACTACTTTGCTGAAGTTGTTAATTACTTCAAGTAGCCTTTTAGCTGATTTTCTAGGGTTCTCTAAGTATACCATCATATCATCGGCAAAGAATGAAAGTTTTGTTTCCTCATCACCAAATCTAATTCCTTCAATTACTCTCTCTTCTTTTATTGCTAAAGCTAACATTTCTAATATTGTATTGAATAGTAGTGGTGATAATTGACATCCTTATGATTTTATTGGAAATATCACCATTACATATGATGTTTATTGATGGGTTTCAGATAGATACAATTTATTATTTTAGGGTAAATTCCATTTATTCCTATACTCTCTGGTTTTTTAATAGAAATGGATGTCATATTTTGTCAAAGACCTTTTTCAGGATCTACTGAAATAATCATGATTTCTGTTGATTTTTGTTATTGATATGTTCAGTTATGTTAAGTGTTTTCCTAATGTTGAACCATCTCTACCTACTTATATAAATCCTATCTGATCATGGTTTATTTTCCTATCAACACCATATTGTAATCTCTTCACTAAATATTTCATTGAGATTTTTTGCATCAATGTTCATTAGGGAGTTGATCTATAATTTTCTTTGTTTTGACTCTTCCTGATTTAGGTATCAACAGCATATTGGGGTCATGAGAGAAATTTGAAACAAATCCTCCTACTTTTAAAGAATTTATACAAAATTGGAATAAATTGTTCCTTAAAAGTTTAGTAGAATTCATTTGCATATCCATCTGGACCTAAAGATTTTTTCTTAGGGAGTTTATTGATGGTTTCTTCAATTTCTTTTTCTGAAATGCTGTTATTTAAGTATTTTATTTCCTCATCTGTTAATCTGGGTAGTTCATATTTTTGTAAATATTAATTCATTTCACTTGGAGTATAGTTGAATAAAATAGCTTTGAATTATCTCTTTAATTTCCTCTTCATTGGTGGTGAGTCCACCTTTTTTTACTTCTGATACTAGTAATTTGATATTCTTTCATTTTTTAAATCAGATTCACCAAAGATTTATCTATTTTATTGGACTTTTTTTCATAAAACCAACTTTTAGTTGTTAGTTTTAGTTGTATTTATTAGATCAGTGGTTTACTTGCTTTCATTTTTATTAAACTCTCATTTGCTTTTCAGAATTTCTAATTTGGTATTTAATTGTGTGTTTATTATTTGTTCTTTTCCAAGCTTTTTTAGTTGCATGCCCAATTCATTGAGCTCTTCTTCCCTATTTTATTCACAAATACATTTAGAGATATAAAATTTCTCCTAAAAACAACTTTGACTGCATCCCATAAATCTTAGTATGATGTCTCATTGTTTTCTTGGAATGAAATGATTAATTATTTCTATGATTTGTTGCTTGATCCACTCATTCTTTAAAATTAGATTATTTAGTTTTCAATTCATTTTGGTTTATCTTGTGGTCCTTTATCATGATTTGAAAAGCATGCATTTATTATTTGTGTCTTTCTTCATTTTATGGTAAGGTTTTTTTATGCCCTAGTAAATGGTCAATTTTGAAATAGGTGCCATATGCTGCAGAAAAAAAGATATATTTTTTTCTATCCACAGTTTTCTCCACAGG
This sequence comes from Macrotis lagotis, assembly GCF_037893015.1. NCBI lineage: Eukaryota > Metazoa > Chordata > Mammalia > Peramelemorphia > Peramelidae > Macrotis > Macrotis lagotis. The sequence continues at coordinate 186,570,819 of NC_133664.1, read as the reverse complement.
TCTATCATATACAAGTTTTCTAAAATTTTATTCACTTTATTCAGTTTTCTCCACAGGTCTATCATATACAAGTTTTCTAAGATTTTATTCACTTTATTAATTTCCTTCTTATTTATTTTGTGGTTAGATTTATCTAGTTCTAAAAGAGGGAGGATGAGGTCCCACAATATTACAGGTTTGCTTTCCATGTCTTCTTGTAATTAACTCAGTTTTTCCTCTAGAAATTTGAACACTATCCCACTAGGTTTATGTATGCTTAATGATGATATAACTTCATTTCCTATGGTGTCTTGTAAGAAGATATAGTTTTCTTCCTTATCCCTTTTAATGTATATTTTTTATTTTGCTTTGTCTGAGATCAGGATTGCTACCCCTGATTTTTTTTACTTCCACTGATACATAATATATTTTGCTCCAGGATTTGCCCTTTACCCTGTATGTATCTCTCTGCTTCATATGTGTTTCTTATAAACAATATATTGTAGAATTCTGGTTTTTAACCCATTATGCTATCTGCTTCCATTTTATGGGAAAGTTCAACCCATTCACATTTACAATTAAAATTACTAATTCAGTATTTCCCTCCATGCTATCACTCCCCATTTATATTTTTCTCTTTCCTCTTATTCCTCCTCATCAATATTTGTTCCCTTTCTATTTTACTTTTCTTTTAAATTTTAACTTTAACTTTGTTTTTACTTTTACTTTCACCTTCCCTTTTATCCATTTCTTCCCCTTTCTTTCCCTTCCCCCCCGCCCTCCACTTCCCTTTAGGATAGAATAGATTTTTAAATTCAAATGGAAATATATGTTATTTTCTCTCTCTCTCTGGGACAAATCTGTTGCAATTAGGATTTACTCAGAGTTCATATCCTCCCTTTTTTTCTCTCTCATATAAAAATGTCTTTGTGCCTTCTTACCTGTTATTTATCCACTAATGCCTAGTCTTCTCCTAATATAATCCTTCTTTTTAATGTCTTGATTTTTTTAACCCTGGTTTTTACCTACAATTTATCAAAATATACTCCTTCTATTGGTGCTGAAAGAAGTACTATTCTCTAAGATTGACTGATTTATTGATAAACAGCATTTCCTCATAGTCATAAGTACATGTCCCACCTTTGTCCCATTTGAATTACACTTCTCAAGAGACATAAATCACATAAATTATAATTGATTAATATTGCTCCCTCTTTTCAAGTACACTCCTTGGACACATAATTCTCATGAGCCAAAGCATCATGAAAGTCAAATAATTTCTTGAACCATTTATACCTCCCCTACCACCAAGCACACTCCTTCTAATTACAGCCAAAGCTTCAAGGAAAGTAAAATCACTTCATGATCTTTTCATTTCTTGTCCCTCTAAGTATACTCTCTCTTTCCATCTCTATAGTACTCTATAGTACTCCAACTCTACCCAACCAAATTGTCAGATACACTCACTCCCTCTGTCCCTTTAGCACTCCAATCATAGTATTATAGCCCTCTTTAACTAAGGTATGGATTAAGGCAAGATCACTTTCTGATTTACTTATGTCCAATCCTTCTAAGTATACTCCCACCCTCTGTCCCTATTGTACAGCAACCAATTAAAGTAACTAGTAAAATCACTTCGTGATTTAATTATGTATAGAACCTCTAAGAACTCTCCCTTTCTCAGGCTTCATAGGAAATACCACCCTCATAATCAATATCACTTCTTGTCTCCTTTATACCTATATCCTTCAATTACATTCCCTTCAACTATATTCAACCTTTTATCCTAAGAGAAATATAATTCTCCAGAGTTTCAAGTGTCATCTTTGCTTAGAGGGATGTATACAGTTTAATGTTCTTGGCTAGCAGTTTTTTTTCTCCTTTCCATTTACCTTTTTAAGAATCTCTTGAGTCTTGTATTTGAAGATCAAATTTTCTGTTCAGTTATAGACTTTTTATTCATAAAATTTTTGAAATCCTTTATTTCATTGAAAATCCATCTTCCCCCCTCTGAAATATCATGCTCCAAGCCCTCTGATCCTTTAATGTTGAAGCTGTCTAATTCTGATTGTGCTTCCTCTATATTTAAATTGCTTCTTTTTCACTGCTTACAATATTTTCTCCTTTAGCTGAGAATTCTAGAATTAGGCTATGATACACCTTGGCGTTTTTATTCTGGGTTCTTTTTCTGGAGGTGTTCTGTATATTCTTTCAAGGACTATTTTGTCTTCTTGATCTAGTATATTGTGGCAGTTTTTCTCTGATAATTTCCTGAAAGATATTCTCCAGGCTCTTTTTTCTGATCTAGAATTTCAGATAGACTAATAATTCATAAATTATCTCTCTTGAATAATTTTTCCAGATCATTTGCTTTTCCTAAAAGATACTTTACATTTTCTTCAGTTTTTTCAGCCTTTTGAGTTTGTTTCATGGAATGTTGGCATCTCATGGAGTGATTAGCTTCTATTTGTTTAATTCTAATTCCTAGGGCTTTATTTTCTTCAGTTATCTTTTAAATTTCTTTTTCTGGTTGTTTAATTTTACTTTTGATGAATTTCATTCCTTTTACAGTTGGCCAATTTTATTTTTTGATGAGTTAAAATGAGTTTTTCCAGTTAGCCATTTTTACTTTTAAAGGAGTTGATTCCTCTGGTCAGTTTTTCAAAATTCTCCTGCATGGCTCACATTTTTTTAAATTTTTTTTCTTCATCTCTTCTTTGTTTTTTAAAATATTTTTAAACTCTTCCATGACATTTTGGATTTGAGTTCATTTCATAAACTCTCTTGAGGCTTCCCAGGTAGGTAATTTGTCATGGTTTTCTTCTTCTGAGATGGCATTTTTATCATCTCTATTTGAAAAACAGTTGTCTGCGGTTAGCGCTCCTTTTGGATTTTTTTTATCATTTTGAGAGTTGAGCTCTGCTCCTGGGGTATAGGGAGTATATTCTCAAGGTTTTTGTGCTGGGGCTAGGTCTGGTCCTTGGTTTATCACTTGCCAAGGTGGTGCCTGTGAAGCCCAGATGATGCCTGTGCAGATTTCTTTCCTCATTTATGTCCAGGCTTTGCCTATGCAGTGGTTTGCTCCCCACCCAGTCCTGTCTGTTGCCCCAGTGTTCCCCAGGTTCTGACTTTGTCTGGGCTTGGGCTAATGTCTAGTTGCTGGAGCTTGGGCTGCTGTCTAGCTGCCAGGACTTGGACTGCACTGTGGCTAGAAACCTCCTGCTAGAGTTCATCTAGCTGGGTTATACTTCCCCTTTTCCCCTGAAGAGACAGACCTTCACTGAAGATCCTCCACAATGTCTAGAGTTAAAAACTGCTTTGCTCTTTTTTTGTGTGGGGATCTGCAGCTTTAATGTCTGTGTTGAGGTTTCATTTGAAGTTGTGTAGGGAAAAGCTCTTGGAGCTCAGGCTGCCAATTTGCTTCTGCCTTGGAAGTGTGCACTTACAACTTCTTGACCTTCCTTAATGACAATTTAATTCTTTAATAGGTAAATCAACCAGCAAGGGAAAATTCTATCCAGCATCTAATTTTCACCCTGACAGAGGAATTATTTGTTTGGAGTAGCGATAACAAGAACCTTGGAGGAAGGAATTATGTTCTCCTACAGATTATGATAGAAACAAATAACCAGTCTGGGGCAATATGTACCCTAGATTTAGTGAGAATTCACAGTATAAATGAATAAAAAAAGTGGACAAAAATTCTACAAGAGAAGACATCCCAGAAATGACTAGAAACTCTCAAGAATCGAAGTCTGAAGACATAAAAAGAAACAATTCTGATATAGATTGATAAATGAAAGTTGTCTGAAGAGAAAAAGTATGAATGCACAGAGAACTCACTTAGATTTTTAAAAGATACATTCAGAAAATGAAAGAAAGGGTAGTTAATAAAAGATGACATGACCTTGTGAAAATAGATTCAAGATTATTAAAGACAGAATGAGTTGAGGCTGCAAAGGAAAGTAGTCCAGGGATCTTGGTGTTTTTTTATTTTAGTTTTGATTTTAGATTAATTGGGTAAAGAGGCAATAAGATTTCAGTTGATGGGATAATGATAACTAACAACAGAAAGAATACAGTTACTATTTTTTCTTCATTCTCTGCCAATGAATAAAATAGAATTAAATAAAGGACTTACAATAATAACAATTTAATAATCATTTTAACAATAAAGAACTTTGTTAAAAAAAAGAAAATTTAGACTAGGACCTTGGGAAGTAGGATTAGACAGTCACAGATTAAAACAATCATCATTCAACAGTGAAGATTATTAACTAACTTGAATTGATGGTAGACTCAATATATGGCTATAAGATTTCCTCCTGAATTGCTCAGCAGTTTATGAGAGGATTAAAGAAGGCACATGATAGGAGTAGAAGATCAGAAAACAAGATACTCAAGGACTGAAGACAGCATAAAGTTGAATTGATTAATAGTGGGCTCAAAAATGCAGATCCAGACTTAAATCACAGAATTTGAGAGTTAGAAGAGACCTTGACATCAATTTAGTCCAACCCACTAAGAAAAAAATTCTCACTATAACATAATTCATAAAAGCTGCTGGTATTATCAAAAGGGAAGCTTCATCAAGCAAGGAGAAGATAAGATGATGATTCACAACCGACCCTCCCTGGGAGAGCCAATCATGAATGTTGTCTCCAACTCAACCACTCTTCCTCACTCAACTCCTATCCATAGCTGTGTAAGGCCCCCACTTCTTCATTTTTTACTTTGTGCGAGTTTCTCAAGGTTGTTAAAACTAAACCTTGACCAAGGCACTCATACTAATCACTATATCCCATCCCAATAGTATACTGTTACCTCAAGAAATCCCATAGCTGCCTCTGTATTCTAGAGTAGTCTTAGTAAAAGATCACAGTCCTTTCTCCAGCAATACATTTTGTTATTGCTCGGAGTCACAAGGATAAATAATAGTCTATATGACAGATCTCATTATATTATCTTTGTTCCCAAACCTAGTCCACTTCAACATTCCTAATTAATATTAGTCAATTTGTCTATAAAGGAACTCTGCTTCCCCATAGGTTCAAAACCCTGATATCATCTTGGATATTTCACACTTACACATATATAAAATTAGCTGCCAAATCTTACTATTTCTACCCCCACCCCTATTATATATGCTCACTTCTTCCTACTCATATATTTACCATCCTCATTCAGGCTCCAAATGCCTCTCATCTGTACTATTTCATGAAGCTCATAATTGTTCTCTTGTTTTATCTTTCCTTTCCATTCTCAGCACAGTTGCCAAAGCAGCTTTCCTGAAATAGAAGTTTGACCATGCCAACTCCCACACAATTCAGAAAATTCCAGTGAATCCCAGTTGATTCAAAGATTAGTTCTTTTAGGGGAAGCTAGGTGGAGTAGTGGATAGAGCACCAGCCCTGGAGTCAGGAGTATCTGAGTTCAAATTCGGCCTCAGACACTTAATAATTACCTAGCTGTGTGGCCTTCAGCAAGCCACTTAACCCCATTTGCCTTGCAAAATCCTAAAAAAGAAAAAAGAGCTTAGTTCTTTTTTGTCTCATGCTCTTTTAAATTTCCATTTATTTCTAAATTATGGCATATTAAATAATTTAACCAATATACATTACTGTGAATTTTTATCACCTTCAACTATGATGTGATTTTTCCCAGTGTGTGAATATAGGCTTACTAGCAAAGACTACAACAAGAGAACTACAAAATTTTCATTTGATATTATTTGAATTACAGAGGAGCTGCTACAAAGAATATGCACTATTTGTCATAAAAATATTTACACAAATATGAATTTAGCTTTTTTAATTTAATGTACTTTGAAGATACAGGAATCTCATGACACAAGTCATCATCATTAAAAGCAGATGAAGGTTTTAGATAAAATGAGAACTACAGAGAGAGTATGACCTGAAAAAAATACATATTGGCTATTGTAATATACAGTGAATTTTGATTTGGAAATATAAGCTAATTTGGATAATGTATATAATATTAAATCCAGGAAATTTATTGGGGGGAAGAAAGAAGTTAGAAAGGCAAGAAAATGTCGATTTTTTTTCTCTTTTCTTCTGCTTTTTTCATCAACAGATGTGTCTGGTCTTATAAATCTTGTAAACTCCAGTAGGTCATCACTTTTAGCAAAGACATCTCAATCTTTATCATTCTTCTGGGAGATGTGTTTTGATCCTATTGCTAAACCACACTAACCTTCACCCATACCTTCTAACATAAATTCTTCTACCCTGCTAAGAGGTCATTATGTTGTGGAGTTGACAGCTTATACGGAAAAGGTTCATGATGTACCATGCCACTTAAGCTTTGCTTATGGTAACTCTTTGATAAAGCTATAGTTTTGCTGTATTCTCAACCATATAAATTATGGAGAAACAAATATACTATGTCTAATCTACAAATTATTCATTTCATTTTAAAGCAATTTAGGCAGTTTTTGATTTGAATAGAAAGTTGGATTATTGATGCCCCTTATTTATAGGACAAATTAAGGAAGACCTAGGTAGTGTAGTGGAGACCTAGGTAAGTGCAATGGATAGAGAATAATTAGAAAGTTGTGGGGTCCTAACAGACTCTTCAAAGCCATTTGGAATTTAATTGACAAAGATGCTAGAATGGTTTGTCATTTCCTTCTTTATCACATGTTACAGAAAACTAAAACAAACAAGAGTTAGGAATATCCAATTCAAATCTGGTCTCAGATGCTTTCTATTTGTGGGACTTCGGGCATCATTTAACTTTTGTTTAGTTCCCTCATAATGAAAGCACTTAGCTTCCAGGGTTGTTGTGAGGACCAAATTAGATGGTACTTATAAAATTCCTCAATAGAGTGCCTAGCACATAGTCAGCACAATATAAATGATAGCCAGTCCTACTACTATTAATACTTTAACTTTAGAGCTGATTTCTAATATTTAGACATTATCTTTTATCAGTGTTGACAATTTAATTGATGTAGCAGATACATTTTTAAGGTGAACAGGAAGAGTAATCTATTCATAATACATTGTATAATAATTTAAAGAGAAGCGATATTTTGCAAAAGATAAATCCATATCCTTGAATGTTTTTTCATAAAATTTTAACATTCATATGCTCTTGTTTTGCTCTCCCTCCTTATATGCTTTTCCTTTTCTTCAATATTATTTTTTAAATGCTAAAATGATGGTGTCTTTATGTCCTCTAACCAAAAATCTTGCATCATAAAAATGATAATTAAAGTTTATTATATGCATACAACAATGTTGTTTTCCTTAATACCACACAAACAGGTGTCCACTAAATCATTTTATTGAAGAGAGAAATACTGCATAATTACAGATTGAATGAGGAAAATGCAAACAATAAAGAATGTATCTATTGCCAGCAAAATACAATTATTACAGGTTCTTTAGACATACAAATATAAAGTATTCATTCACACCAGATGGTTCATGTGTAACAAAACCATTACAAGAGTTTAATTGTGCTTCTACAAAACCTTTAAAGAAGAATGAGGTAGAGTTTACTTTACTTTACCCACTATATTTTCCTTATAGCTGTTATTATGATGCTTTTAGTGTGTCTGAATCCTTGTAACATAATATCAGCTCAAACATTTATGAAAAGATAATTCTTCCAGAATATTTCTTTATATCTGCTGAATGACCATTTTTTCACTCAAAGAGGATTTCACAAACTGGTACAGAACTAGCCACCTTATAACCAGGAAATTTAAGACAGGAACAGTCAGGTTTTATCACTCCAGTGGCAGTTATAATCAGATTCAGGTGCAAGAAAACAGGGTACAAAAAAGTCTATATTTTAGCTAACTCTTCAATGTTCCTAAACTTCTATAAATTCTGTGATAATATATTCACTTTAATCTATTTCTCTTTTATCAAGTTTACATTATTAAATAAGTACATGTAATTCAAATGATGAGTGAAGACTATGGCATCAATGAGATGTATCTATGTACAGTTGAAACACTGGGAACAACTTTAGAATAATTTGATATATGCTCAGAGACTGACTTATGTTCTAAGATCTGATCTAATAGTATTTACTACAATCTTGGAAATTTACCAATGAACTCTTGCATTGATCCTAACTTTAGTGTTATTTTTTATGTACCTTTTGATAACTAGCTAGAGGAAAACACAACTAATTTAATTTCACTATTATATTCATCTAATTCCTGAAGCATTCAAAATACTCCTACAATCTAAGGAACAGAGAAGTACATCTGCAATAAATTGTTTTATTTTTGTTCCTCATAACTTTCCTCTGCCCAGAGAAATTTACAATAAGAAAGCCTGGAAGGGGAAAGGTTTCTCAAGAATTGATAGTATGTACCAGAGGTTTTTTCCAAGGCCCTGGATTTTTAAATCTCTTGGATTAACTCCAGGTCAGTTCTTCAGTTATCCAAAGCAGCTTCTATTAGATATTGCAACAACTTAGTTCACTTTTTAAGTGCTATGCTCAATACTCCACTAGGCAAGGGGAATAAGAGACAAAATTTCCCACAGTCCCTGTCATAAAATATGTCTGTGAACTCGGTCTAATTCCAGAAAAAAACTAAAAACCACTTTCTTGAAGACACATGGTATTTGGCACAATTTCTATTTGGCACTTATAATTAACCTTCACAAGGAAACCAAGATTTAAAAGAGTAGCAGACTACAAGGATTCTGCAGGGGGCAGGAAATAGTCTTTCTTTGGACAGGATGGAATAATGAAATATTTGTATTGCTTCCTGAATCATATTCCTTCCTCTTTCATTCTCACTCTTGTAATGCCTCTGAATTTCTCTTTCCACATCTTTCTTCATTCTGTAAAAACTGTAAGAAAGAATTCACTCACTGTAACCCTGGACATGAAGAATTAATTAGGTCTTATAATAATCTGTCATTGAACAAAATAAACTAATCCACCCCAATATTTTACTTTGTTAAACAAAATCTGCACATTATTTTGCAAACAAGAGTTTGGGAATGATATAAAATGTGTAGTAAACTATTCAATTGTTAAGTCCTGTCTACAATGGAGATCCTAGTATGAGAAACCATATAGCCAAAAAAGAATGGAGATCTAATAATCAGATCTGAAAGCTGGGGGGTGGGGGGGCAAGAGAAGGGTAGAATGTAGTACAGCTTTATTCTCAAAGACTGAGTTTTGATGTCTTTTTTAGAAGGAAATAAATGTCTGCCTAATCACAGGAAATGTTCCAGGTGAACAATACTATTTGAGTCTTAAAAAAAAGAATCTGATAAGTACTTTGTGGAAATGGGTATTTCAATTTAAGCTATATTGAAAAATGTAAGAGAAGTTAAAATTTCCTTGCTAATGAGACAGGATTTAAAAAAAAAAAGAATTTCTTTTGGCAACAACGAAAAGGACACAAATTTATAGTACTTTGAAGAACTGGTCATCAGGACCAGTTACAAATTTCTCAGATTTGGTTTGAAATTAATCTTCCATTTTCTAAGTAGTTTAATATATGAACTAACATGCAAAAGTAGGTCATTCCATAATTTGTAGTCTCTAGTGAATCTCATTGTTAGATAATATTTTGCATGTGAATTTCAGTCTTAGCTCTCTTAAGGATTAAGAAACCAAGTGGGAATATTATTAGGTGATGTTTCTTATAAAATATGTCACAGCAGTTTAATATGTCCCAGAATAGCTTAATAATAGTCAATTAAGAAATTATATATATATATATATATATATATCTTTTTAAGATGACATAGCTTATGCCATGTTCAGTGTTTGAGTAGCAGAGAATGTCCTAAATAAAATAAAAAATAAAAATAAGAAATTAAAATATTCAGTATCTTTTTTTCCCAATACATTTTCTGAGAATTTAGTCTCCTTTCTGTCTGTATGTATCACGTAATTACTGTCCTGTACTACTGAATTGTAAGCTCTTTGAGGACAATAACTATATTCTAGAATCAAGTCCACATCTAGTATTGTACAATCTTATATACCTTTTAAATCATTCAATAATTGTTCATCAATTTTATTATTATGATTATAATCAAGAAGACAAATTAAAACTTACAAGAATATTCTAATTAGTTCTAAAATATGCTGCTAATTAAAAGTCCTTTTTAAAGAGAAACATAAAAAAATCTATTTGTGGTAAATCTTTTTTTTTTTAGATTTTTGCAAGGCAATGGGGTTAAGTGACTTGCCCAAGGCCACACAGCTAGGTAATTATTAAATGTCCGAGGCCAGATTTGAACTCAGATATGCCTGACTCCAGGGCTGGTGCTCTATCCACTGCACCACCTAGCTGCCCCCTATTTGTGGTAAATCTTAAAGTAACTTTGATCTATTTGGGTAAAGTGACCACCAGGACTTAATGATAATTTAACTATTTCATTTGGTATGTAAATATTTAGCAAAGAAGAAACTAAATGAATATTAACTATATTTCATAGGCATGTTTATGTATAAAGGACTGTTTCCATAAATGCTGCCAAAGTGGCCTGCTTCATTTTCAGACAGATTTTGTATCAAAGGAAGTCAAAGTGACCTATAAAACACACCAAGTGCTTCAGAAATCAGAACTCAAAAAATTTCTCTGTTATATACTCTTCCATACCTACATAGGTACAATTATGACCTATTTTCAGGGCTAAAGAAAAACTGCTTAAGGAAAAAGAATACAAGTTTAACATGCTCAGTGAGATGAGAAATAAATAACTAAAAACATGTCTACTGAGATCTTCTATTCCTGCCATGATAGAGTCCTATATGTAAAAAATATAAAGTTCTTCTACAAGTTCACTGCCCCCAAAATCACAACTTTAGGTACCCAATACTGCACTATCTCCATGCCAATGAGCAATTATTTTTAGGTATTGAAATGAAGGCAAGCCATCAAATTGGCATAATTCTAATACAGGGTTCTGTTGCTTGTTTCTTGCTTTCTTAAAGGTGCTAAAACTGCATTTCATCACAAGATTGATATTATCTGTTGCTTTTTTTCCCTCCTGATATGAAAGAAAAATGGAAAAATATTGTTCTCTTCCATAATACAAGAGAAATTTTTAAATGAAGAACATGTACAGGCTCTTGGAGGGAAGGAGTAAAAAAAAAGATGAAAACAAAATAGTCTTTGTTATCAAGGAAATTAGATGAATTAAACTCAAAAATAAGATACTTTCTAGAGAGACACAATTTTTTGATATTAAAGCTGGAAGGGCCACCCAGAATATATATTCTGAATTTTTCATAGGACAGTGATACCCAGGAAAGTAGAGTGATTTTTTGAAAGTAACAAAGCTGATTAGTAGCAGAATGGAGATTAGAATGTGGGTCTACCAATTTTCAATCCAGGGACTACTACCTATCTTGAGATAATTTCCTAAGGTTTGAATAAAAAATTCCTTGTCAAAGTTCACTCCATCATTTGAGTTTTACAGTTAGTTTGAAAGCTGAAATTGATCATTTTTATTTATTCATTCAGACAAGTCAATACCGTGCAACATCTCAGGAATGTGCTGATCTGATTTTGTCATTCTTTGATTTGGCACAACTTTATTCTTTAAAAAAGACTCTGACAGAGAAAATTTCTGATACCAGATGGGAGTTTAAATGCTATTTAAGAAACATTTCCATTTTAATGGTTTTCTGATGATTTTTTTAAAATCTTGATTTCTATTGATGTGTAGAAAGCTAGGGATCAATTTCATCTGAAAGTAACAACTCAATGAAGTAGAGGGAAAAAGAAAATGCAAAATAACAATTAATCATTATCATTTTAAGTACCATCAGTTCTTGTTTATATGCATGCTCATATGAATTCCTGAATCTCATTTGATCAACTCAATTAAACATTAAATAATTGCAGTCAATTATGCAAATATCAGCAACAGTATTAATTTGTTGATCTTTTTGAGTAGATTAGCCTCATATGTTCCTAATGTTAGATTATCTTATGTCTTAAATGATCAATTAATGTTACTACAACTAACTGCTGAAAAATGGATAATTGCCTAGTTATAATATGCTACTCTTGCTACATTAATCCACTACAATTAAACAAATAGGGCACAGAGAAAAAAAGATGTGCAGATGTTCTTTCCAAATTCATTTAACAAGTTAGTAGTATAGTTAGCTCTTATTAAAGTGGTAAAAACAATTATGCATCCTAACATGAACTAACTTGATGATTTCCCCCCCCTTTAAGCTGAGAAGCACCCAAATTTTATGGATAGGGCTCCGATTATGCAATGAAGTAGCCTAAGTTCAGTTCTTACTTCTGATAGTTACTAAAAAGTGATCATGAGAAGAATCACTTAACACATTATATGTAAAGTTAAGATTAAAATACTTGTCCTAGCTACCTCTTAATTTTTTTGAGGAAATTGTTTTATAGTTCCTAAAGTACTGCATAAATGTGTCCTATATACTTAGTCCTTCAGGATATAATACATATATACAGTACTTGTATGTCTGAGTCGGTCCCAAATAGTGATTGTGGAAAACACCCATAGAAAATTGCAAAACTTAATAAAAAGATGGTGTATTGAAGGATTAGTAAAAGTTACTCCTCTTTTTTCATTGAGCAGAAGTATTTTTTTAATGTAATGGACCCTTTTTTAGAATAATATATTTAATGAATAAAATAAAATGCATAGGATTCCAAAGGAAACCAATTATATTGATATAGTTACCAAAATATTTTTTGAAAAGGTCACAGATTCAATACCAGTTTGGGGGGACTATCATTTCTAAAGTGAGGTCAAAAGATTTTCTAAAAGAAAAATACATCCTTTAAATAGGAAAAAACATGGTTAACTGTGAGAAAGACAGTCATACTTCTCAGAAGCAAGGGCTGAATTAAGAAGTCTCTTCCAGTATAATATAACAACTCATCATAAATGCCTTACAAAGAAAAGTTTCATCATCTTCTTCATTCCAGAACACACATACATATCATTCTTACACTTATCTAAAGTCCCTGCTTTATAGCAAAGAGTAGCTATTAAAGCAGAGCAGATCTTTCCATCTTCTTATAGCAAATATTACACAATTCACTATTATTTCACTCACTAGAAAATCATGCCTATTTCTTATAACTTTGTCTCTCACTTCAAGGCACAAGTCAGTATTAGAATAACTCCTATATCTTGCTGTGTGTCTTTGGGTACCTTTCCAGGCTGGTGATTCAGCAGACCACAGGAAATAAAAATAATGTGAGATAAATATACTAACAAGATGAATAAAACATAAATGCCATTAACTAATTTCAATTATGTAAAGACAGTAAATTGAATACTTTTCTGTGCTTATAACTTATTTTAAAGAGAATGTGGACCCCCCCAAAAAAAACCCTCTTTCATAGTTGTCAGTTATTATTCAGTTCTTCAGTAAAATTACATAATTGTTTTAGGGATTAGAGAAGAGTACAGGTCAATAAGAAATTTTAATAATAAGGGAGAATATACTCGTCAATAAGTCTGAAGATCTTCAAAAGAAGATCCTTTGGGATTATACAGAGAAATTTAGAAGTTCCATTTTTAAAAAAAGCAATTTGAGATGTCTTTTAGCTACAAGATAAGTGTTTTATATTTAAGTATTGGCATGTGGGAGTTAGACACACTAATAAGGGGGAGGAAGAGTGAGTAATACAATGAATTACAGTAGAGATTATTAGCCGGGATATTGATAAAAATCCCCTGAGCCTCTAGGTGCATTGACAAGGAGCTTTACAAACTTAAGCTTCCCTGGGGAAACTCCCTGTAAATATACAATAAAAGCAAACAAGCATAAAGAACTAACAGAAGGCTATTAATGATACTTTAGATTCAGAATTGAGCAGGGGTCCATGTCATTATCCTCTAATGCAACATTTCTATGGTGTGAAAGAAAAAAAAAAGTAAAGCAAATGTTTCTGCCAGAAAGAAATTCACTGTAAAACCCAAATACAAGTGTAGAGAGCAAATCCATTTCTTCCAGTATCTCAAAGAAAAACAGAGAAAAATAACAACTAGAGAGGAAAAGAGTATCTTAGAGATGGAGAGGAAGGAAATAGAACATAAATGAAAAATCCATCTGAATCAGCTTTTAGTCAGTCAATTCACATTTGGTAAATAAAAGGAGGGGAGAAAATGACAAGGAGGTAAAGAAGGAAGAGAATATTCCATTCTAAATCATAAATAAGGAAAAGGCCACTAAAGGAGGCACTAAAAGTTGTGAGGAAAATTCTACATTATATGGCTTACATCTTAGCTACCTACTGAAGAAAGTAATGTGATTGTTGTTTGTATTCTCTGGCACATGGAGACTATCACTCTCAGGATGCATTTTGACCTCACAATGATAATACAAAATACATTAAACACAGCTGTAAATTGGCAATTAAACAAAATCTATCACAATTCAAATGCAATGACTTTCTCCAATAACATACAGATGACAGTGTTTGTTTTTCATTCAAGACACCAAGATTGTCCAATCACTCTCTTCTCTTCCATACTGCAACAAAAACAAGAAAACACATTTTAAAAATGAAAGATGAAAGTGCAGGAAGAAGCTTAAAGCTAAATCATTATAAGCCAAGACCAAATAAATAGATCAATTTTATATAGTGTTATATATTAAATTGAGTTATAACTTATAGAAAAAAATCAAAAAGGAAGAAAAACAAGGAATTTTTGTTTATTAATGTTGTTTCCACTATTTAGAAAAAATAAGATTTAAAAATATTCATCCTTAGTGATCAAGCTTCGAACTTTTACATAAACCCTATTGAATATATTTTGTTTCAAGATATTATGATTTTTGTCAGTGTTGGTATTTTCCACATTGATGTAAATCACAGCCCTATTATGAATCAGAAGAGTTTTCAAGAATTACCAAAACCAAAAACTCTATTACCCTGCAAGCCAACTTGGATAAGAGTCTTTCTGAGCTTAGCTAGGATCATTCTTCAAAGCCTTCCAGCTTGGGTTTTGATCTGTGATAATATCTCTGAATTCAGGAGCTTCTTTATAGGAATCCACTAATGTATACTATCAATTCATCTGAAACTTAGTCTTAGAAAGCAGTCTGAGAAACTAAAAGTTAAACGGTTTCCTCATGGTAACACACTCTATGTATTCTTGAACTCATATCTAAGTGACTCCAAAGTTCTACTCAATTCATCCTAACCATGACAAAAATAGGAGTGAGACATCATCTGAAGGAAATATACCATTAAATTCTCTATATTTCAGACCTCTTAGCTTCTTTAAAACCTCTACTCAAGTGCTTTATCTTACATGAGGTATTTCATAACTTCCCATTCCCCACTCCCAGCTGCTAGTACCTTTCCCTGGAAATTACCTTTTGCAGGGAGTCCCAAAATTCTTATTTCAACTTTAAGCTATTAAATTTTATAAGTATATAAATATATATGTTGCTTTTTACATTTATATGTAAAGATATAAATATAGACTTATAACATATCTTTATATTTTTTATTATTTAAATATCTTGCTTTTTACATTTATATATAAAGATATAAATATATTTTTATTAAAAAAGTAAACTCCTTGAAGACAAGGACAATTTCTTTTTGTCATTTGTTCATTACATTTTATTCCTAGAACTTAAGACATGGTATGTGCTAAATAAATGCTAAATGACTGCTTGATTTTTGAAAATGTTTGACTTTTGATACTAAAAAAGAATATAGATATAAATTAATTATCTATTGCCTGGAGATCAAATGATATGATGCAAAAAGTACTTTGTAAGCCTTAAAGTATTATATGCAAGATGATTGGATGGATAGATAGAAAGATAGATAGATAGACAGACAGACAGAGAGATGATAGATAGATACATAGATAGATAGATAGATGATAGACAGACATAGAGAGAGAGAGAGAGAGAGAGAAGGAAAGTGTATAGTAGATAGATAGAGAGATAGAAGGCTGATAGAACAATAGAACAAACAATTATTCTAGGAAGCAAAATCTTAAAAAATTTGTAAATTCTGGCTAACCTATCAAAATAAAATTTTGTGTCCTTTTTTCCTTCAATAATTCTTTCCTTCATTCAAAAATTCTTGGTCTTGAGCAAAACCATATGAAAACAGGTTTGTATGTTTTGCTTAACCAAAGCACATCCTACTTTTCCTTAGGTTCCTTTTTCACCTTTAAAAGAAGCTCCATCCTATTCTATTATAATCTAACAGCTACATTCTAAAAACGGTCCTAATATCCTTGCTTACCTCAAACCTGGCCACTATCAAAGGCAATAAAGCCACTCTCCAGCATGGAAGCCAATTGTTTACACACTTTTCTAGTTCAATGGAGGAGGAGCAGCCATGCTGACACTCTTGATCTCCATTGCATTTTTAGAATTCGTCCCTGTCACTGAGAAGCTAGTGAAAAGAATCTTGGAGTCAGAAGATTATCTTGACCTTGAGCACATCTGATCTTCAGTTTCCTCATTTTGTAAAATGGGAATAATAATAGTTAATATTGCTTATGAAATATCATTAGAAAGGAGAAAATATTTCCTAAATCTTAAAGTTTTAAAATTCATGTTACCATTATAACCGAACCATCTCTTATCTTCTGAATCATGTCATCCAGTTATATTACACTCGTCCTATATCACTTAGCTACCTTCAAGAGACAGTAGGATGACCTGATGGATTGAGAATTGAACTTAAGAGTTATTTAGAGGAGCTAACTTAGAGTTAATTCTTTAGAGAAAAAAGAGGAAAAAGAATTCTTTGTTGAAATGTGTGAAAATTTATTCCTTTTCCTGGGAACCGGGGCTCAGACTGGGAGGGAAATGAGAGATGGGTATACTTGACACAATCTGAGAATGTAATAAATTAATAAATGAATGAGCATATAAGAAAAACACTTTCTAAGTGTTTTTTAATTGTTAGTATCCTTTTTGTAGTGGCAAAGAATTGGAAATTGGGGAGATGCCTACCAATTGGGGAATGGCTAAACAAGTTATAGTATATGCATGTTATGGAAAACTATTGTTCTATAAAAATTATGAGTGGGCAGACTTTAGAGAAGCTTGGAAAGAATTACATGAACTGATACTGAATGAAGGGAGCAGAAGCAAGAGAACACTGTACTTAACAACAATGCTGTGAGTTGATCAACTACGATGGATCACTCTCAGCAAATCACATATCAAGGATAAACCTGGGACAGCAACATCCACATCCAGAGGGAAAGTAAAGAAAAAAAGAACAAAATGATCACAGAATCTGAATGTAAACTATGTTCACTTTTTTAAAACTTCTCTTGTTTTTCCTTCCTATCTCATGATTTTATTTCTTTTTCCTTAGTCCTAATCCCTCTTACACAAAATGACTAATATATAAATATGTTAAACAGAAATATACATATACAACTTTTACCAAACTGTTCACCACCAAGGGAGAGGGAAGGGAGGGTGGTAGAAAATGTGTAACATAAATTTGCAAATGGATGAATGTTGAAAAACTAAGATTAAATAAATCAATAAAGCTATTAGCATTGTAGTAAAAATGGTATAGTACTCTATGCCTCAGCATTTGACTTGCCATTAGCAAGTTAAAACCCTAATTTTGAAAAATGTCACTGACTGTTTCTCTTGATAGGAATACTCTCTCTCTCCTCATCTCCTTCACCTACATTCTCTGTCATCCTTCAAGTCTCAGCTAATATACCACCTTCTTCAAGAATAATTGATATTCTTTTTGTCACCTTTTAAAAAAGAAATACTAGGATTCAAATTTTTCTACATCATTCATATCTTCTCCTTTTCATATACTTTGAGAACATCATGCTTCAAAACTATATTGCCTCCACTATAAACTTTTTCTGAGCACATTTTGTCTCGTCCAGCTGTTCTTGTGTTCATTTTCCTCTTCTTCCTCTTCTACATGGAACACATCCATAACTATAATGTTAAGAGTACAAATATGATGGCTTCTTTGCGAAAATGAAAAGCTTGTTTTAAAAACACTTTCAGATTTTATTGATTTTTTTCCTTTATTTGATTCTCTCACCAAGGTTTCTCTAAATATTTACCTTTGGTTTCCTATTTTTTCTTGAAATGATACTTGTAATAATCTTTGTATGTTTGTAAATATTTCCATGATCTTTACAAAAATTTTATATTCTAAGTAGATATTAATGGCCATATATTTTGCTTCATTTAGCAATGAATTCAAGTGTTTGGGTCTAAGACCATTTCTAAGATCTTTTGGTTTTCTTGTTATTGTAATTTATTTACATTAGATAAACTTAGAAAATAATTTAAAATAATCATTCTCTATGTCTGTTGCTCTATTTGCCACTTTAAATCATCAATAGCTTGTTTAAATAGGTCAGTTTGGATTATTTTCATTGCATATCAAAAGCTTTTTCTTATTTTTATCATCTTAGTTTTGCATTATTTGATTTCATTGTTCTGACAAGTTGGTGGTTCTAAGGCAAAAATATATGATTTGGGAATTATTCCAATACCAGTAATGATTTATTTCTTGTTTTTAAAATATGATAAATTTCATTTTTTCTTATGTTATTTGATACTTGCTATATTCTTATTCTTTTCTCAAAATATTCACAATCTAGGTGTGGAGTTTCAGTATCGTCTATAAGCTTTTACTTTCTCTCACTTCATCCTCTTGAACCATATTTTCAAATATATTTAATTAAGCAGAGTCAAAGAATAGTCATTAGTGGTTCAGTATCAACTTATAAAGAGTTCTGTAGTATCCCAGGAATTTGTGCATGGTATTGTACTGTTTAACACTTTTATTGCTAACTTATGTATAGATGGTATCAATATATCTGCAAAAAACACAAGACTAGGAGAGATGCCTAATGCATTACACAGAATTAGAATCCAAAAAACTTGTTACAGGTTAAAACACTGGAGTGTATCAAACATGACTACATTTGATATTGTAAATGTAAAGTCTTATTTTAAGGTTCAAAAAAGCAATTTCATAAGTCCAAGATATGGTAGGCATAGTTAGATACTAGTTTCTTGGGGGGGGGGGGGGGGGGGGGGGAACCTGACAAATGCCCTGGCTAGGACAAACTGGATGATGAGGGTTCTTAATTTCATGTTTTATGAAGACTGATTGAAAGATTTAGAGATGTTTAATCTGGAGAAAAGAACATGCAGTAGGGAAATGTTGATGACAGATATTCTTGAAGACTTGATCATATTTGGTCCCAGAGGGCAGAACAAGGAACAATGGAAAGCTTTAAAGAGACAAAAATAAGTTGAATCTGGAGAAAAACTTCATAACAATGAGTGCTGTACAGAAATGAAGTGGGTTTCTTCAAGAGGTTCCTAAGCAATTTCAATAGAACTTTTCAAGTATAGATTGAATGACTACTCCTATTTACCAGAAATATTCTTTTGGATTTGGGTTAGACTAAAATGGTCTCTCAAGTTCCTTTCATTTTATGAAATTCAGTTAGTCTGTTCTATTCATTAAAGTTATCAAGTGTCAGTTATGTTTATTTAATTTGGAAAGGAGTATGTAGTTCTTTATAGAATTCTGTGCCCCCTAATCCTCTCAAATGTTGTTGCTCCATAATCTACAATTATATTCATGGAGGTCTTTTTGAAAATTTTTACCATGATCACTACAAAACAAAATAACCAAATTATGAAATTATGTTTCTTATACTCCTTGATTACATAATAAAACCAACTGCCAATTACTTTATGTGCTTCTCCAAGAAAATTTATGAGCCTTTCCTTTGCCAAACTGAAATTTCCTGCCTTTCATTATAATGAGAATGTCTAGATTGATCTGATGGAGTTCCTCTAATAATACGTGTTTGTTGATTGTTGTCATCTCTTATGTCGGACATTTCACCTAAGTTTATATTTGTAAACTGTCTAAAAACTATTTAATTATTTACATCTTCTATTTTCACATCATTCTGCCACTATTACCATTCAACAAATGGGAATAAGAAAAATTTTACATTTCCTTTGTTTCACAAGTAGACATGTCCAAAAAGTTCATCCACAGCAAGTCAATCTATTGGTAGAAAGCATCTCTATATTTAGTGAGACTTGCCTTTGAAAAGTAGGAAAAACTTGTTGCTGGAACTGTACTGAAATACTTTCTATCATGCCAGAGCTCACACTCCTCAGGCATAATCGTCATATGTTTAGGATCATGATCAGATTAAGACATCACACAGTTGCAGAAAGGATTCTTCTTTTGCATAGATTGTGATCATGCCACTCTTGTTAAAACAACAATAATAATTTTTTTACTGTACTCTTACCATCTATTTATCTGTGTGTGTGTGTGTGTGTGTGTGTGTACATATATGTATTCCTGGGTCCTCTCAACTCAGTTAAAGGAAAACTGATTAAATTCTAAGCAAGAGGAACTCACTGATGAATCTTTGCAAGGAAATGAAGTTTTCTAATCAACATAGAAGCAAGAGAAAATGAAAAAAATATAGAGAATGTCTTACTTGGAGGAACTAGAGAAACATAGATATTTAATTTTATTTTTAATTATGTTTAATTAAATTATTATTAAAAGTAAAATATACTTTGTATATATATAATATATCATATAAATACTTATGTTTATATATTATATATTATAGACAGTGTTTATATAAATATATATTGCATATACACAAATAATATGTATGTATCCTTCCATACTTTTTCTCCTACCTACTCTTCTTGCTTTATTTTATAGTGCTCCCCTTAAATCTGCCTTTCAGGAATACTGTTTTAACAGTCTTTTTTTTTTACCTCATCTACTACACTCCTTCACTCCTTTCTTTCTTCATGCCTGTATGCCAATCCTGATATGAAAATATCCTCTTTCCAAATCTCTGCCTTCTTTGTCCCCAACCCAGCTCTGATGTTTTCTCTTCCACAAGTGCTTTCCTCTCTCTTTAAAGCATTTTGCCCAGATCCCTTTTTTGGATTTATCGTTTTGCATCCTTTACTATAATTATTTGTGTACCTGTGTGGTCTTCCTTTGGGGAGATAGGAGCAAGCAATTATATATCATATACTATGTGGCAATATGATCTCATTTGATCTATTAGCTTGTATGCTCCTAGAGGGAAAGTTCCATTACATTTTTTCATCTTTGTATTACTGGTGCCTTACATAGAAAGTGCTTAATAAATGTTTAATGAACTCAATTGAAAAGTATACATTTGTGAAATCTTCTGAGTGCAACAATATTAACTCATCTGAATTTCATTGAATTTCATGTAATTTTGGTCAGGTCAATCCTGAGTTTATAATATTCAAATGAGCAAATGAAATAAAATATGTAAAGTATGTTGCAAACCTTTAGTTACTATTATTATTCATTTAAATTTCAAAAGTTCAAATGATATTACTCCAAAAGATTAGATTTTTAATTTTTTCTCCAAATATATATTTATCTTGAAAAGGGGGGCTTGTGATTTTCTCACTTATGAGATTAGTTCATAGTTGGTATCTCAATATTTTAACTATGAACTAATTATTTCATAAATATTGAGACTTAAAGTTTTAGTTGTATAATTTTTTATTTTTGTTTTGAAAGTCTATATCAAGGCAACCTTGAATTAATAGAGGTAATGCATAGAAATGTTTTGGGGAAAGTGGCTAAATTTTTTTAAAGTAAAATATGTACTTTCATAGCATTTTGAAACAGTCTAATTCAGAATTTGTGGAAAATTTCTAGAAAAGATTTTTTTTTTCAAAGAATAGAAGGACATAAAGTTCCTCATAGTACCTTTAAAGGTACTGAAATTTGCCTGGTGGCCTATGTGTAGGAATAGTTCCAGTGTCTTTTTTATGTCCTCAGGTCAAAAGAAAAGTACACTAGCAACATGATGAATGATCCCTAAATATAATCTCTCAGTGTAATTTGAGTTAGATGTACACACACAGGGAATTCTTCTCTTTCTTCAATAAATATAATCAGAGTTTGGAGTGCTCTCTTCCTAGGAGGTATTTGTAGAATCCATCTAACTAAGACACAGGAAAATATAATTACCTAAATGGGATTAAATGTTTAACCACAGGGATTCTTACTCATATACAGAAGGTTAAAGAGAAAGCCAAATTTGTGGCGGGGCAGGAATGTTTCCCCTGGGGCATACTGGCAGGGCTCTCTGAAGCTTTTACACTGTACTTTGTGGGGAACATCCATGTTTCCATGTAATGTTAGACAGATCTAATGCACCACATGGAGCAATTCTAGGCTTTTCTCTGAATGGGTATTTAAATTATTTTTCTTGGACAGAAATAGACAACCTAGTGGCTTGGCTGACAGTAACAATTTGCCACTGTGTGAGAGAACAATTTCAAGACTCCTCTGGGTACTTTGCCCACAGGTCCCAAGGAAAAAAGGGCAAGCCCACAGTATTATATTGTAAAGGAATAATCCTTTACCAATTAAAAATTTGGAATCTATAGCATTTTTTTATTTTTTAAATTAAAAGTGATTATTATTTAATGTTTCAGCTGTGTGGGGAAGCTTCCAGTGCAAAGAGGTAATTCCTTCAGAACAATATTAAGAAAGTTACCTTGGATGCTGAGATATTAAGGGATTTGTCCCTGGTTAAACAGATAGCATGTAGCAAACACATATCTTGAACCTAGTTCTTTCTAGTTCCAAGCCCTACCTTGTAGTGCCTCTGTGTTATACTATCTGTGCAAAATTCAATGATTTATTTTCTTTTCAGAATGGATTTCTGTATGAATAATTAGCTTTTATTATAAGTACATGATAGTTCTAGCTGAGTTTAGTTAAAAAAGATAAATTCTTCTTCTTGGTCAAAGGCACTAAATTATACATTGAATATATGCAGGTGAGAAAAAAAATGGTATCATTCTATCTTCTTTCTTCCATACCTTTTGTTTCTAAAATTTTTCACTGACAAAATTTTTAACCCTCAATTTTTTAACTACTTCATATTTTTGTGTATTTATTGCTATTGATATTTTCATTCTGAACATGGAGTTCAATGGTTAAGGGAACTCCCCTTGATAAGAAGCACTCTACCAATAAAGAGCAGTATTGATGAGAATCAGCCAGCAAACATTATATGCTTCCTTCGATTTGTTAAATTTTGAGAATACAAAGGCAAAACTAGAGTCCCTTGAAGGAGCTCATATTCTAATAGGGGAGACAGAATGCAAACGACTCTGTACAGGGGGGCATCAAGAGGCTAATTAATTTGTCTACAGTCACTTATTTCCCTAGCTTAGTATTCCCCATTTAGTATTCCCTGTCCAAAATTTAGTAAATATTCTCTATTTACTTCTCAGTGTGCATGCTTTCTCCTCATATTAAATACTAGTAAGCTCCTAAGAAATGTTTCATTTCTGTCTTCATAGTTTCAGTGCTTAATGCTGTGTCTGGCACAAAGTAAGAACTTTGCTAATTTGAAGCTAATTTCATTTTTCTAAGTAATTATATTTAGTTCTCACCAGTGATTGAATTTAGTAGTCATATTAAATAAATAAGCACTTACCTGTATGTCATTAAGTTGATTTAAAATACGGGTGGCAAGTTTAGGACCATTCTCCATGGTTGGAATATGAATATTCTAAAGAAGAAGAGGAAGAAAATATATTAAAAGAAACTCATGTGTATTGTGAAAATTGCAAGACTGAGAACAAAGCTAGGTAAATCTAGAAAATAAGAAAAATTGACAGACCTCTTACCTTGTAGAAAATTATGTGTTCTGTAAGACTCTATTCAATCTAAATTTGTTGATACTTAAGTTTTATTGACCCATTTTTTAAAAAAAAATCAAATCATCGAGGCAGTTGGGTATTATAGTGGATAAAGAAAGTACTAGACCTGGAGTCAGGAGGAGTTCAAATCCTGCCTCAGATACTTAATTAGCTGTGTGACCCTGGGCTAGTCACATCATATGTCTCTTACAGTTTCCTCATCTGTAAAATGACAATGAAACCATTTAGCCTAAAGGCTTATAGTGATAAATGAAGCATTTTTCAAGGTCTTTACAAACCTTACAATGATAGATAAATGCTGGCTAATGATAACTATTGTTATTTCCCAATATATCCCACACCCTACAGTCTAACTCTGATTGAATGCTTGTTTCTAAGCAAGAAAATGTTCAGCAAACCAATGAAACAACCTATTCTCTTTACTCAATACACCTTTTCTTTATTTTGTACTCATTTTTCCCATTATATATGTATTATTTCCCTTAGTATACTAACCTAGACAGAATTTAACATTTTCAAGTTGAATCTTCAGAGGCTGCTTTTGTTCTAGAGTGTATACTATGACATCACTCCTCCAAAACCATAGCTCAAAAATCCCCACTGGTATGGGTCCTATTAACAATCAGGTGGGAGCTGATTAGCTCTCAACAAAGGCATTTACTAAATGGCATAGTAATAACAGTTGCATTCCCTACACCTTTCCATCCCCTATGTTAATATTTAAAAAGTTATCTAGTATAAAATATTTTGCGAACGTTTACTTGTTCATTGTTCACATTTTTGCCAAATATACTCTTGATTATATATGGTACTTCATCAATTTTGTAAGTTAGGAAAAAATAATATAAATAATATAAATAACATATATATATAATGTATATTAGTATATGTAAGTATGTATATACATGCATACATATATGTGTGTGGGTAGATATATATGTGTGTATATATGTATATACATAGTATGTATATATATATATATATATACTATGTATATATGTATGAGTTGATGATGGTTACTTTCTTTGATAACAACATAAAAATTTTTTCCCGAAAACCATTAATATCCCTTCCTCTTTCAGAAAGCTTGAAGATGGAAACATTGTTGCCCTCAAAATAATGTTGTCTCCACCATGAACTTCTTCTGTGCATAAGCACATCTCTATTTTAATTAATATCATTTCTAGTTCCTTACATAGTACAACAAAGAATTTTATATTTATGCTGAGTTCAAATATAATGGCTCCATTGTATGGAGAAAAAAGTATAATTATATAATTATAAAAAAATCTTTGCAGATATTTTCTACTTTTCATGTTTCTTGTCCATATAATTTTATTCTTTAATAATATTATTATTATCACTTAGTTGAATCTCACTTCATATTTCCTTTAAAATTGTTTGTTCTTGTACTGCTTTTTGTTATAATATGAAGTGATATTATTCATTATATTCCACCATAAAGATTTACAAATAAATTTATATTCTATTAATTGCTGTCATAAGATAAGTTTCTGCAAAGACAAAGACAAAGAAATGAAATTTTTTCTCAATGAGGCAAGTTCTAGGCTCTTTTAGTATCTTTCTGGTGATGATTGAGTTAAATATTTTAGATCACTTTAGGAAATGGTAACAGTCCATGTTGATAAGGTGTCCTTCTATCACCAGAAAATAATGAGCTTGATTAATATTATTAGTAATGTTTTAAAATAAGAATAGTATAGAATATCAAATAAAAAGAATGATTAAAATGATTAAATCTTTTTAGATTTATTAAGACTGTCAAAAATGAGAAATAAGAAAACATATCAACAATCAAGAAAAATTATATTCAATGTAAAATCAAAGGTAATTAGATAATCAGTAAATTTATCTAATCCATATTCAAGAAGTATACCATCTAATTACAAAATTAACTGATGTAAACCATGAAAATTGGGGTAACATAAAGAAGGAATAAGGATTTTAAGAAAAGTAGGTAGAAATAATGTGAAAACAAGAGGAATAAGGAATTATTCCTCCTAAGTTGTTGCCTGCCAATTAAATCTTCACATTTCTTCAAAAGGACTTGTAAGTGCATCAGGAATTTTGCATTTAATGATAAAAACACATTTATTTTATATACCTGTCATGGACTAAGTATTACATATTGTTAAATTTAGCAATGGCTTAACTTTTGTAGCAGTGGCTTAACTTTTGTCTTTGGGGAGCTTATAGCCTTGTAGGAGTTTAACCACATAATACAGAAATATAAATACATTTCAAAATAATATACTTCTCTGTAAAATAGTTAGCTAACACAAGGAAAACCAAATTATACTTTAAAAGTTCATATTATTTGCAGTTCTTGATTTAGTAAAGTAAGTTGAATAATGGAAATCTTCCTTGGTTCTGAAGACTGGAAACAATGTCAATTACTTATAAAGTCTTCCTTATTGGATTGGTGGACAATACATCAAACTGAGAGTCTACTAGACTATCACAAACACTTGAATTCCATGAGATTTAACCAAAAGTGGTATACTTACTTGAGATTAGACATTATCCACAACTATATTTATAAAACAATCACTTAGCAAGATGGTAGTAATTAAACTGCTAATATGGTTTCATTTGAGATAGACAGACAAACCAAAACCCAACCAAAGGTTAATTGCATGAAAAGTTAAAAAGTTTCCTTTTAAGCTATGTCTAAATTGCACCAAACTGCACACAAAGAAAATTAATAAAACCATAAGGACCCATGAGAAATAATAAAAATGAATAATTGCTTCTCTTACCTCACCCTTGTATAGTACATCAGAAACTGGGCAAACAACACAAGCCGTACCACAGCCAAACATCTCTTTTACTCTATTTTCTTTTAAGGCAACAATTAAGTCATTCATAGTGAGGTACCTCTCAGTCACCTTAAGTTCATCCTGTTTAGAAGATTGAAAATAATAATTTTTTAGCATATATAAAATGTCTAACCTTTCTTCTACCCATGAACACTTTATGTAGAGAATAATTGTTATTCCACATAACCTCACTTAAAGGTAATTTGTGAAATATTTTTTTAAATGAAGAAATTATAGTTTAGAAATAATAAAGAATTACTCTATGGTAGTCCAGCTTCTCAATGGCATGATCAAGAATTAGATATCATTGGCATGACTTTTTTTGCAAAAAAAAAAACACAACACAACAACTTATTAGATAAATACTAGAATTGTACTAGTTTTATATAGTTTCTCTGCCTTGCTATCTTTAATGCCTGTTTTTTTTCACGTGTCAGGTACAAACTTCTTTAAATTACTCTACTTAATGAGAACATAAAACACAACAAAATGCATTCTATCTCTATCATCATAATTTTCCAAAGGTATTTTTATCACAAAGGAAGATGATAATATAACCAACAAAATGGAGGACTAGACAATTTCTCTGACCCTTATGACTTTTCAAATTTCTCCAAGAAATTTGGTAAGAATTAAACACAAGAGATAGAGAAACTGAATAATTTAGAGTTTATTTCCTCTATTTCAAAAAATTATCCATGGTTTAAGCAATCAAGAACTCTATTGAAGTAATAAAGGAAGATGATACTTACTATATGTCACTCACAGCAAATAGGAAAATAAAAACGTGACAGAATATTGATTTTAGTGCAGTGGGTAGAGCCCTAGGCTTCTAGAGTCTGGAAACCTGAGTTCAAAATGTAGCCTTATAGATATTTACTTACTGTGTTATCCTGAACAAGTCACTTAACCTATGTTTGCTTCAGTTCCCTCAACTGTAAAATGGGGATAAGGGTGATTGTGAGGATCAAATTAAATATTTTTATTTTTTTAAAAAGTATTTCGCATAGGGTCTAGTACATAGTAGGCACTGTATAAATGTGTATCTTCTTCTCCTTCCCCTTAATAGAGAATTACACTTCTTATATTCCTGTTCCTCCTAACTCACTGACTTGGTTTTTTCTAACAATACTTAAAAAATCAATTTCTATCTCCTTCCCCATTGTAGGATTTTGTAAGCAAGGACAAATTTCACTTGCTATTGTTCAGGTATGCTGAGTTAAAATGAACAAGTTAGGAGAAATAGTTTAATTTTTGACATCATTTCCTCTTTAAGTCCTCACAATTTAATCAATTCTAATTCCTATTAATTAATTGACTTTTTTTCCACCAGATGTTCCTGGGTCAGTGAGTACCAAAGAAGTGATCACCCTGTTTACAAAAATCAAAGTAAGAAAAAAAAATTTAAACCATTAATATCAAGAAAGGGAAAATAAGAAACTATATCTGGAGGCGGCTAGGTGGCGTAGTGGATAAAGCACTGGCCCTGGAGTACCTGGGTTCAAATCTGGTCTCAGATACTTAATAATTACCTAGCTGTGTGGCCTTGGGCAAGCCACTTAACCCCTTTTGCCTTGCAAAAACCTAAAAAAACAAAACTAAACTAAAAAAAACCCTGAAACCATATCTGTTTGGCTTAGGAAGGAACATACATTATATCACAGATATACTGACAGAGCTGAATGAAAAAGGAGGGAAAGAAAATGCCAATGAAATTACACTTATTTATAAATTTCAGTTTATAACAGTCTGCAATTGTAATTATGTTTTTCCCAACCATAAGTTTACAAAGGTCTTTATAAAACGAAAGGGGAAAAAAGCCATCAACCAAACCTGTCCAGAAAACCAGCCAAGCCAATTAAAAACAAGCTGAGTTCTGTGTTGTGGAAAACACACACATGCTGAACTGTCTTCCCTCTGCCCACCCTTATTTATCTTTGGACCATTTCCTCTGACTTATGAGGACTTGTAACCTCCTCCAGTACTTTTGGCATTCCATGTCTCCCTGTTTTAAAATAACTTTTAAAACAAATTACAGTTAAGGAGTAAAAAGAAGCATCCCCCATTATAACCAATTTTCTAATGCTAGAAAATCATTAGGACTGTAGAGATTTTCCACTTACAACTTGTCATCAAACCTTCTGCACTTGGTTAATTTTTTTTAATACAACACAAATTATCGAGTGTCAAAAACACATTTTTTCAACTCTAAACATATTTAGGACAGGGCAAGCTGTTTAAAATTATACCAACAGTTTGCAAATGTCATGGCCAATGTGCCAGCCAGCATGTGGCAGTTGGGTCTTGTCTACTTCAGGGGTTTGTAGAATTATTTATAGCACATTTTCTCTATTTCAAAAATCTCTGCCAGAGAAACAGTACTCTTCTAGAAAAAAAAAATCTGTGTTTATAAACATGTTTCTTATTAACACTGTTTGACCACAGTATGGACAAAGCCTATCCATGTTCCTTGGAGGCTATTTGACCACATGAGTCAAAAAAACTCCATCCAAATATTCTTGTCAGACAACCATTTCATTCAACATTTTCATCATGAGTTCCTCATAACATTGTTCCCAATACACAATGTTTTAATCTGTTCACCAGTGTTGAACAAATGAATATTAGAGTTATATAAATAATTTTGTATTTTGGGGATTTATTTTCTGGAGCATTCTGAAATAAAGTTGCAACCATGGGAATCCACTTGTAGTAAGCTATATTAAGAATTAGGTTATTTATTAATGAGTAAACTTTTTTATCACTACTAAGTGCATTGTCAACTTCTATTACTCTTCAGAAATAGGGAGTATGAATATGGATAGAGGCAAAAGGTTTTATGTATGCTTATTATAGAAAAACCATTTCCCTGCATTATACAATGTTTAGAGAGTAAAAATGGTCCTCTTTAAGTAAAATGGTTGTACATATTTTTGTAACACTTGAGAATGGAGTTTTCCTTTTTTCATTCTAAGAGCCTGCCTAACAGGTTTCTCTCAATCCTTTGGAATGAATTATATTTATTTGATGAACCTGCCAAGACAGTTCTTTTAAACAAGCTCATCTTACTCATGTTAAGATTGAAATAAGAGATAAGATTAGTTGGAACTACAGGGCATTATTTCAACACTCCCCTGGGCTTATATCCATTACTGTTTATCTCTGACAAGTTGCAAGTGGAAAATATCTACAGTTACAAAAATTGTTAATGGCAAAAAGCACCCACCCATTTATGTGCCAGATCCAGTATACTTTGCCTTGTCACTCCTGGAAGAATAATACCATCTAGTGGTGGAGTTGCCAGTTCATCTTCTGCAACAGAATGATAATGATAATTAAAAATGGGGGGGGGGGGCAGAGAAATTTTCAAATATAGAAATATACATTAGAAATAGCATGCATAAACTTCAACTTCAACAACCATAACTAGATCTCAACCTATTTTAGCAACCAGTCATTCATTCAGATTCAGGGAAGATGTTATGATCTTTCTGTTGTAAGGGTTCCCAAATCACTCAAATGACAGATAAATCTGTGAGAGAGAGAGAGGGGAAAAAAGACTGATTTAATTGCCATCAGTCTACTATTGGCCCAGAGAAAGATAACAGCTTTCCCCACAAAAATGAACTGAGAAGACACAACTATCCTAATGAAGAATAATACAGCCAGGGAAGAAATCTAGTCATTTTGAATCTGATGTTTTAAGCATTAATCATTAATAAGTTGTCCTATAAATTATACACAAGGGATTGATCATTCTACTCTAATTCATATATAACAAATTAGGACACAGATCAATTTCTAGACTGGATTCTGCCATCACATTTTTCTGTAAAAGTCCATCTAATGGTTTTTATGCAATACATTTAAGCCACTGATTCATTCAACCATTCTACTAAGGTATATTAAGTTCCTACTATATGAAAGTCTACACTGACATTTCTTCACTCTTCATGAAAATTCATATGGAAACCTTTCAAAATTATAATCGGTCTCTAGCATAACTAGTGGGTGCTGCACCATAAGCACTCTTCTGACTCTTACTCTCAACAACAAGAAAAGAGTATCAGACCAAGCAAGACAGAGATGAAACTATCACCTGTGAATTAAAAATTATGTCAATGTTTTATTGACATGATCTATCATTTAGAGTTAAATGGATTTCAATTCTATGAGATTGGGAAAGGTTATAGTAACTTGCTCTATGGTCTATTTTGTTCAACATTTTTATCAATAAAGGCACAGTTGCATCCTTATCAAATTGTTTAGATGATACCAAATTGAGGTTAGCTATACAATAGATGACAAGTCAGGGTTCAAAAAAAATGTCTACATAATTGAATACTGGACTGAATTGCATCCAATAGAATTCAATAGGATCAAATGTAAAGCCCTGAATTTGGATTAAAAATATTTACTTCATCAGTCCAAGAAAGAGAAGATATGGCTACAGGAGTTTCTCTAAAAACGATTTAGAGGAGTTTTTTGTTATGTAAGCTTAATGAAATAGCAGTGTGGATATTATAATCCTAAAAGATAATATAAACTTGCGCTTACTTATATAAAAGGAGGTATAGCTCACAGAAATAAAGAGTTGATATCCACACAGCTAGGTGATATAGTGGATACAGAGCCAGATTTGGGGTCATGAAGACTCATTTCATGAGTTCAAATCTGGCCTCAGACATTTGATAACTGTGTGACCTTAGGCAAGTCACTTAACCCTATTTGCTTCAGTTTCTTCATCTGCAAAATGAGACAGAAAAGGGAATGGCAATCACTCCAATATCTTTATCAAGAAGAGGGTCAGAAACATGGCTAAAACAACTAAAACAATTCACATTGTATACTACACTGGTCAAATCACATCTGCAGTATAGTGTTAAGTCCTGGCTACCACATTTTAGGAAGAGCTTTGACAAGCAAGAAATCATTGAAAGGAGGTTATTAGAATGTTGAAGGGCATTGAATTCATTGCATATATAAAGATCAATTGAAGGAACCTAAGATGCTTAAATTGAAAAAGAAAGACCTAAGAGATCTGGGCTAGTTATCTTCAAGTATTTTAAGAGAGGTCTTATGGAAGAGATAGAATACTTGTTCTCTTTGACCCCTGAGGGAAGAACTAAAAATGACTAATGCAAAATCCAAAGAAATATAGGTTTGATGTAAGGAAATTTTTTTGTTATTCAGTCATTTTCAGTCTTTTCAATTTTCTGCAACCTCATTTGGGGGTTTCGTGACAAAGATACTGGAGTGGTCTTCTCCAGCTCATGCTACAGATGAGGAACTGAGGCAAACAGACTTTAGTGCTTGCCCAGAGTCTTATAACTAGTCAGTGCCCAAGGCCAGATTTGAACTTAGGGAGATGTCTTCTGGACTCCAGAGCCAGTACACTTTGCACTACACTACGGCGCCACCTAGTGACCTTCCCAACAATCAGAACTACTGAGAAGAGGAATAAGCTACAACAGATCATATATTCTCTTCCATTGGTAGACAAGGTTGGATGATCTCTTGCTGGTTGTGCTCTGGTATGAATTCTTTTTCAAAGTATCAACCAGATGACCCTTCCATTCTGAAAATCTGTCATTCTATCATATAAAAGAAGATGCAGACCCTTCCTTGAAGAAAGAAGAAGGTAGAGAAGCCAAGCATATAATTGTGTAATTATTTAAGTGAACTTAACAAAGTATTTTTGGAGTAAGAACAATATGAAATGAATTCATGTATGATGAGAAAACAAATAGAGAAGAAATAAATCACTGATATCACTTCTAAGCATATATATAGAGAGATATAAATTCATAATTAGAGATCATTCCAACCCCTAATCTTGCAGAGAAACTGAAGAGTAAAAAAGTCAAGTTCTTTGCCCAAGACTACACTAAAAGTAGCAGAGCCAATCCTAGAGACCAAACTTCTAATCTTTCAGTCCACAATATTGCCCTACCTACAATATCTCTACTAAGAGTTATATTTGAATTATCCAGATAACTGTCTAAATCTTTTACTACTATAAGTACATGCAAACTAATTATGATATTTTATTTCTGTGAGTACATGCAGACTAATTATGACTATTTTCTTCATTTTTGAGAAGTATAGTGAAATATTTAGAGATTAAGGAAAGAAAAAAACCTGAAATAGCTGCACTGAGGAATAAACAATAGATAAATAAGAGATAAATTTAAACCAGTTGATGACAGAGGATGAGTCTTGAATCTTCCCAAGCTCCCTTATATATTATATAAATGCTTGAAAAATTACTTTGCTTACATAATGTTTTCATATATAACTCAAGAATGTTCTTTTTTCTCAAGCCAGGGGATAAAATCTTTTAAAGAACAAAGTTCATTTGTTTTCTTGTTTGTTTTGTTTTGTTTTACCTTTTATCTCCACCAAAAATAGCTTTACTAGCAAGAGGAGAACCAATAGCCCCTAGGCCACTGGTTTCATCTTTCAATCACAGACCAGATTCAGGACCATAGGTTAAAACCTGGAAGGGGTCAGGTCTTAGAGGTAATGCAGTCTAACTCTTTCATTTAACTGATTGGGGAACTTCAGCCTGGAAAGTTAAAGAACTTGCCCCAGGTCACAGAGATGGTATATGATAGACTCAAGATTTGCATGCAGCTCCTTTCACTAAATTTAGCTCACTTTTTCACTGTTTGGTTTCATATTTTTTTCCCTAATGTTGAAACAAGAATTCAGCCTATAGGAAATCTAAGAAAAACAAAATCATGAAGTATATAAACTGCCTGCTTAATAAAATGCATCTTTTGCATAGTATCCTACCCATTAGCCTGGGGTCAATGAATAGAACATCTGCTCTGCTGGGTGCCAGACAGAGATGACGACATGAAAACATTTGGGTGAGAAATATTCATTTTCCTCTGCAACCACAAACATGTTTACTGGAGCCAGAACAAGCTCCATATGGCCTTGGATTATCCAACACAAGGAAAACAGAATGTAAGCCCATAAATTCGGCTCACTTTTGACAGAAAAATCATGTTTAGGAACTAGATTATCTAGAAGCAGTACAACAACAGAAGACCTATTCTATACCAAAGGAGTCATAATTGAGAGAATTATAATCATCATAATTTTTAAAAACATGCACATTGATTGTTTCTGTGTTCTAGGGACTTAGAACCAAATGATTTTA